>NC_092075.1:1045000-1162500 GCF_039877785.1 Chaetodon trifascialis | reverse complement strand
AGCTGTTTCCAAACCAAAAAACAGCTTCATTTGTATCAAATCACGATCATGTGTGGATGACACGTAAACACACGCACGCACACACACACACACACACACACACACACACACACACACACGCACGCACGCACACACACACACACACACACACACACACACGCACACACACACACACACACACACACGCACACACGGCTGAAGCCTTCGCCCTTTACTTTGCATCGTGTTGATCTGCAGGGCAGCCAGCAGTCTGTGGACGTTACCCAGAAATAAACACGAGCTGTCCGCATCCACAGCGACGCCGCGAGGCACAATTTCGGAGAAGTGTGGACTTCAGCTCGTCGCTCCGCTCAGCCAATGAAATCCCAGCTCAGGGACGAGGCGGCAGAGGTGACGAGCAGCATGTCCTGTTGGCTCTGACGTGAACTGTGCAGATGACTGATGGAGGTTTGTCAGCTGTGAGGAAACATCTGTTTCACTTAAAATAATGATCTCATCACAGCTGCATCACCATGGTTACAATAATCAGCACATGCTCACAGTGAAGGGATGAATCATGTTTAGAAGAACAAACAGGAAGGAGAAGCGAATGTAACTGAGTACATTAAATACTGCACTTAGTACAATTTTCAGGTACTTGTACCTTACTTGTAGTATTTCCACTTTATGCTATGTGGTACTTCTACCACACTGCCTCTCAGAGACAAATATTAATACTTCTTACTTCACTCTGTTCATCTCAGAGCTTTAGTGACGTTGCAGATTTAGATCATTAATAATAAATGCAAATCATAATAATGGACACGCAGTATTGTGATGGCGTATCTTCGCGCGCTGACGATAAACGGCCGCTGACGGATGGCAGCTCGTACACGGTCCTGAAAAAAGCCGCTTTGCCTCAAAACAATCCCAGTTTTCATTTCCTGCCTCTGAAACGACTGATTGTGTTGTTTTTGTCACCTGTCGACATGTTTAATACGTCTAACAGTCTACAGCCATGCTAACTGCTAACATCAGCGTGCTAACATGCTAATGTTTAGCAGGTGTAATGTTTTGCTGCTCAGTTTAACCTGATCAATGATCGATTGATTCTTTTTAGAACACAGTGACTGTCGATGAGGAAGAGAAACTCGTGGTTTTAATAATTGAATAATTGTTTAAAGTGATGTTTTATTTGCTTTTCTCACATTCTCTGACATGTTTCAGACTGCATGGTCGATCAGTTAATCACTGGTGGATGTATTGATCCTGATGTGACGGTTGGTTGCAGCAGGTTGGATGAGAGCGTCTCACAGGACGTCCTGCAGTCTGTGGCGCCCCCTGCTGTTGGTCTGCAGCTGCATCCTCATGTGTGACCTTAAAGCTCCTGTTTGCTGTTTAAAGAGTCTCAAACCTTTTAAGGAACAAGAAGCTTATCGGTTTTTCCTGTTTCACTACATTTTGAAGTGAATGTGTGAGTGTGTCTTAGAGCGAGCTGCTGTCTGTCAGCCACTGTCTGCTGATGTCAGGGTGGTGGGTTTGATTCCTGCCTCCTCCACAAAGTGTCCTTGAGCCCAGTTTGACTTTATGGCAGCTCAGAGTCTGATTCTGCTTCTCATTGACTCTGTTTGTCCACAGTTTACTGTCAGCTGTTATTCTGGTCTGTTTTGGCTCTTGAAATGTAAAAATCTGCTTTGTCTCCAGTCGGCCTGAAAGCGACTGAACGGATGTGTCGTCTCGTCTCTTTAAAAGATGCTTTTGAACATCAGCATCACTTCACAGAAACCTCCGAAGCTGAGATGAAACGAACTAAACTGGGAGGAGGGAGAGCAGATTAGACCTGAAAGACGACAAAGAGGGATGAGAGGAAGAGGAGCTGAACGTGAGGGATGAAGAGTGAGGAGGAAAGTGACGGCCATGTTGGAATATTTCAGACTTATTTTAGTTCTGTGGTTTCCTGCAGAAGCTGCAGATTATTACAGCGTTTAAAAATGCAGAAAGAGGACAAAGACACGGACACGTCTGTAACAGAGCCTGTATATTTTTGATATATTTTTCTGCAAAATACAAATACTACCACATTCTGAGTGAGGGAACTGCTGTACACCGTCTCTGGCTGCGACAACAGAGGTGCACTTTGTTCTTCTTCTGAGAAACAGCGTCTCCAAGTGGCGACAAAGGCCAGCTTATGCCGCTAACAATCCCTTAGAATATGTGACTGGTGTCATTAGGAGCATTAGTGCATGTCAAGAGGGGAATAAGCCCAAAGTGTCCATCTACAGCACAGAGGACATTCAGCTGATGTCGCCAAATACAAATAATTTCATCGGGGCGTTCGAGGTACAACATGACAGACTTGACAAAGTCCAGGCGGTTACTCATGAAAGAATCAAACCAAAAACACAAAGAAACAGGATATTTTACACTTTGGTTAGTTCACACTCCACCTGGAGCCCGAGGACGAGCTGCCGGCCCTCCTCCTTCAGCCAGGGCGCCGCAGGAGGTCTGCGCCGGAAGCCGACCAATCGTCAAAGAGGAAAACACGTGGGCGCTGCCCAAAGCGGCGGGCGTTCAGGGAGCGAATTTAGTGGCGCAGAGGACGGCGGCTGAAGGTCTGAGCTCCAAATATACAGTTTTTAAACCAAAATATTCAAATGTGAACACCCCCAGCCGCCGCTCCGCCGACAGTGAAGCGTGGATGTGAACCAGCTGCAGATACTCTGACATCACTACTCTGAGCTACAAGGCACAAAGTACTCCAAGTCCACGATGCGCTGCACTTACAGCACTAATACACAGTGGTGGGAAGTAACCGAGTACATTTACACAAGTCTGCTTTCACTGGGTCCTTCCAATTTATGATACTTTATACTTCTACTCCACGACATATACCCACAAATACTGTACTTACTTCATACTGTACAGTACTTCACTCCATGTATGTAACAGCTTTAGTTACTGGTGAGTTTTTAGGTTGAGGTTTTACTTTAAAATCATATTATAAGCTTAGAAAACACAACATTAAAGATTAAACCAAAGGCTCTCGTCGTGTTTCAGATGAGTTTTCTCTCATAGTTCCTTCTAAAAACTGTTTGAGGTTGAAAAAGGGAAAATTATCCACAACTTCACCAAAAAGGCAAAAAACTTAAGTCCAAAAAACAAATCAGAGTTTGTGAGGACGACCCCTCAGATTTACCTGGTGACCCTCCGGAGGGGCCTGACCCTCACGTTGAGCCTCACTGGCCTGAACGAGCTGACAGTATATAAGTATTTGAGGTATTTAAAGTAGCTCCACCTGCAGCAGCTTCAGTTTGAACAAACTAATAAAGTCATACAATCAGAGATCAGACACAGGAGACGTTTTACTGCACACACAGTACTTTTACTGCATGGTACTACTGTACTTGTACTGCTGACACTTGAGGGACATGAAGCTGATAATACCTGTGTACTTGTACTTTAATTTTGAGTGAAGGCCTTGTATTGGGGTGTTTTACGTTTGCTGTATTTGCACTTTTACTTCAGTAAATGATCCCAGTACTTCGTCCACCACTGTAAATACTGCAGTACATTTCAGTAATCGTGCACGTTGTGCCGGAGTTGATTGTCGCTGTGATATAATGTTGAATCTGACACCGAGTGAACTTTAAAGGAGAATCTTTAACATGGTTTTGAACTGAAAATCTCCCTGAATGCTGAATAGAAAACGTCTGCGTCTCTGTTTACGTATCAAATCGAGCCGCAGACGTCCGACAAAATCAATCTGATACAAGAAGAATTCAAAAAGGTCGCACGACAAACTCGTCCCGTCGGATATGGCTTTTAGGAGAGCTAAATCCTGCTAATCTGTTAGCACACGCTAACGTTTGTTCACTGAACGAGACTTTTCCGTCGTTTGATACTAAAAACCACAAAAGCTTCGTTTGTTTGATCGGAAAATAACGCAGGTCATTTGAGTATGGAAGCAAACAAAGGCCAAAAATGTTAAACAACACCACACCGACGTGGTTTGATCTCCCCTCTGAACTTTCCTGAAGGTCTTTTCACGTTTTTACTTTTTTTTTGTTCTGACTTTTGAACCTTTACAGACAAAAAACTAAATAAAGCTTAATTCAGATCAATTCTTCTCAAAGTGAAATATTGAAATATTACACGTTGAACCTCATTATTCATAGTGACTGTAGTCTGTTTATATCCAGTATTTCTCCAGCAGGGAAAATAAGTATAGAACTTTTTTCTAATGAGGTTATTGACATGAATTTTCAACAGACATCAGTAATAAACCAAAATAATAATAAGACAAAGAAATCAAAACAAGGAAGTCAGAAATGAAGTTCTGTGGAGTAAAGCGTGATGACGCAGGTGAACTGGAAATGACTGCACACCTGGAGCTTTGAGACGCCTCCTGTGTGAAGAAACCTGCTGCTCGCAGCTGCACATAAACACATTTAGAGAAAAGGTAAAAGTACTCGGCTGTGGGGAGATTTCAGCCTTTCTTTGCTTCCATAGTTTTGTGTATCTGGATTGAATTTGAAAATCGAAAATCACATTTTTTCTAACACAGCTCTGAAAATTATCCACTAACTCTGAAAAGCGTCTTCACATCAAGTGAAAATCGTCCAAAGCGTCTTTTCTATGCAACCTGTTGCAAATAACTTTCCTCTCACTGGCACTAAAACCTGCTCTGTCCTCGTCTGTCTCACCAGAGCCACGTCCTCTTCCTCTTCCTCTTCCCGTACTTCCTCTCTCTCCACCTGCTTCCTTTGCCACACTTTACCTTCCATACAATCATATTTAAATGTGCTAGAAGTTTTAATATGTTGACCCTGCAACACGGCGTGGGCTGCGTGCAGCTCAGCACGCCGCTCGCGGCTCCACTGACCCACGTTATCAAACTCACGCTCGGAGTACCAGACTTCACTTCTAGCTCTGTTAGTTTGCATACATGCGCAAATACGACCATGTGCATGTGACATATTTGTTATCTACTCTTAGCCCCCACCCCTCCCCAACACACACACAAAACAAGCACTGCATGTACCCCCACAGGCTCTCCAGCTGCTTCAGTACATGTTCGTCTGACACGACGGCCGTTTATCAAACCGCTGACGGAGGAAAACGCTTCACTTCTACAGAGACTCAAGACGAGCAGCTCGTCCTCCGAGGACATGAGGGACGGTTCAGCCTGATGGTGCAGGGACAGATTTGGACATTTAAAGGTGCAATAAGGAAACAGCTGCAGTGATTTTGACTGTAATCACCTTCAAATTCGTCTTCAGGGTCTCCTGTTTGGAAGATTTCTCTGATTCACTTCAGCCGGTTTCTGTTAAATTCAGTTAAATATTAGAAATATTTAGTAAATGTTCTCATGTGTGGATCATAACTACAGATTTCACACACAAATCATGCAGATTTTTGCGGGGGGCGGGCCGTCGAGTAAATCCTCGACTCTGATTGGCTGATCCCGCTCTGAGCACACCTGTGATGAGCCAGTTAAACGCTGCTGCGAGTCAGAGGAAGATGTTTTCTCGTCACTGTCAGAAGTTTGATAAACGCGTCCTGATGTCTCGCCTCAGGCTGCAGGACCCCCCCACCCCCACCCCCCCACGTACATGTTACCATTACACAACGAGCACACCCACTCAGTACAGGAGAATATGATAATAGAATAATAACACTATAAGGTAACTCGACTAGCGCCCTCTGGCTGCAGCCCGGCTCCCATCATGTCGCCCAGCCCTCTGATAGCCTCATCCGTTTGACTGACGGGCTGTGATGCTCCTCCTGATTGGACAGAGGCCGGAGCAGGAAGCCGTCGTTCCCGTGGTGATCCTCGCGCTCCTCGCTGCCTTCGTACGAGCTGCCGCAGCTGGACGCGCTGTCGCCGGGGGAGCGGCCCGGCTCGCCGGGACCCCGGCCGGCGGCGGCGTACCCGGCCGTGGTCGCGCCTCCTCCGAGCCCCACCCCCATCATCCCGACGCTCCGGTCTCTGGGGGGGGAGGCCGGCTCCGACTTGATGTGGAGGTGCTGATGGCTGGAGGGGAGGTTCAGGTTCGAGTTCTGACACAAGTTCCTGGAGGACGAGACGGAGGCGACGTCAGCCAATAAGAAGAGACTTTTCAAATCTCACATTTCTCACAAAAAATCTGATTTCTGACCAATGAGGACGCAGATATACTACCCCAGATATGAGATATTTTCTCCTTTTTCATCCCCTTTAAACTCCAGATATGAATTTAACGACTCATCAAGTGTTTTTACGTGTAATTAACTGTATTTCCTGCTCCTTTCTTCTTCTTCTCTGCTAAACTTAAACAGTCTCACTGAATTTATTTGAAAACTTCAGTTAAATAAATGAAGGTGTGTTGTCACAGATTAAGATAAAACCTTATTGACCGTCAGAGGGAGATTCAGCAGCATGTAAAGCCAATAAAACGAGCTCCACCTTCAGCAAGTGATCAATGCATCAGTAATATAATTAATTAAATTAAATCTATATGTGATTCTGAAGTGGGCCACTCTGCATAACGAGTACTTCTACTTTTGGTACTTTAAAAATATTTTGATGCTGATCCTTTTACTCGAGTACAGTTTGATGCAAGACTTGTACGTGTGACGGAGTATTTCTACACTGTGGTATTACTGCTTTCACTTCAGTAACTGAGTGCTGCCTCTCTCCTGCGCCTCCTCGCGCTCTCATTGGACATCGATCTGTCCCATTGACTCGCTCCCTCTGCATCCTGTTTTAGGCTCCGAGGACGCGAACATGTCTCCCACATGCGGCTCACCCCATGTGTCCCAGAGCTGAGTGCTGCAGGTTCTGGATCTGCTGCTGCTGCCAGTTTGTTACCGATCCAAGACCAGAAGCTCCAAAGCCAGAGATGGAGGACAGGTCGCCGCCGAGGGAGAACTCTGAGGGACAGACACACATCGTTATCACCGATCCTACGCCAGGTCCGAGCGCCTCGTCTGCTGCAGCTGCTCTGCTGTGATCACCTGTGCCGTACGAGGAGGACAGCGTGGACGGATATCCGCCCATCCCCTGTCCAGGTAGAGTCTGAGCAGAGATGGACACGGCAGGAGTGGACAGCGTCTGAGCGCTCTGAGAGTGATTTATTCTCTGGTTCTGCAGAGGACAGAGACATTTGTTATTATTTATTCATGTTCCTGCTGTAGATGTTTCAGCTGGAGCTCACTGAACTCCTTTATATCCTGTTGCTGCTTTAATCTTCATCGATGCATCAGATTCTATTGTATTCTAGTTTACTGAGCTGAAGGACAGAAGGAAAACTTAATCTTTCAGTTCAACACAGACAATCAACACATGTGGAGATACGAGCTTTTCACTGGACAGAAAGGAATCTGAGGAGTAACTAAAGCCGTCAAACAGATGTAATGGAGTAAAAAGTACATCTGCCTCTGACATGTTGTACTTGTAGTGATGTGCAGTACTTGAGTAACTGTACACAGTTTAAAGTGGAGGAAGGTTTAGCTGCAGCTCTGTCCTGTGATTGGCTGAAACCCGCTCCCTCCTCAGGTCTAATCAGCTGTTTACATTCATCAGATTCCTCCAGTTTCAGCTCCAAACAGACGAGGACGGACAGGAAACTCATTCTGAGGTGAAGTTCAGAAAAAAACCCCTGAAATTTGGTTTATTTTAAGTTTTGTTCGGCTTTGTTCTTCCACTGTGCTGCACCTCAGAGGGAAATACTTCACTTTCTACTGCAGTAAAGGCTCTGCCAGCTTTAGTTACTTCACACTTGCAGTAAATGAAACCATCAGTATGTGAATTAGCTTTAGCGTTAGCTTCAGCTCCACCGACTAAAACTTTAAAACGTCCTTCACATGTAAATCAGTTCTAATCAACCAGAAAATGAGATCCGTATGTCTGATCAGTAGGTACTTCTATTCTTCAAGTACATGTTGATAATACTTTTGCAGTTTTAAATGCAGGACTTTTACTCGTAAAGGAGTACTCTGACAGAGTGGTACTGCTACTTCCATCCACAGGCAGTACTACTTCAAATCACCATTACTTTACAGCTGATACTTGATGATCAGCGCTGTCCGTTATCATTGATCGATTCTTATTGATTAGTCTCATTCTGGCCCGTTTGCTGCTCTGCTCATCGTCGTGTGCTTTCAGGATTACTCACCAGCATCAGATCAAAATCCTCACACTGGAGCAGCATTAAAGCACAGACTGCAGTGAGTGTGGAGCTTTCAGGGAATCAACACAAGCACAAAGTGACGGCGCAGACGGCGGCGCACTCACGATGGTCGGCATGTTGCTGCACTTGTTGGAGGGCGGCATCAGCGTCCGCAGGTCGGGCTTGCGGCTCATGCTCATTGGAGGAGGACTCTTGTCCTGCATGTTCTTGGAAACTCCTCCAGGAGACAGCAGGCCGGGGGAGGTGCAGTGGTTACTGTAGCTGCCATTTCCTGGAGACACACAGGAGGAGTTTCATTCATCTGTGACTGATCTGATCCTCCTCCAAACAAACAGGCGGCGCTTCAGACGGTCTACTTCCTGCAGCCGCTGACAGGCTCGACCTGACTGCAGCACTTCCTTCAGCTCTTTGCTTGGTCTCAGTCTTCCATTTTATTTCTCAAACAGGACTGCACATGTGTTTCTATCTTTGGCTTCAAAAATCTCCAACTAGCCTGAAGGAGTTTCACAATGTGCACAACACACGACACGAAAACTCCCCAGAAAGATTTAACAGGGAGAAAAGGAGGAAACGTCATGAGGAGCAACAGAGGAGGGAGCGTTATGATGTGTTCAAGTGGCTCTGTGGAAGAGGAGGAGGAGGAGGAGGAGGAGGAGGAGGAGGAGGAGCAGGAGCAGGAGGAGGAAGAGCAGGAGCAGGAGCAGGAGGAGGAGGAGGAGGAGGAGGAGCAGGAGCAGGAGCAGGAGCAGGAGCAGGAGCAGGAGGAGCTGGAGGAGGAGGAGCAGGAGCTGGAGGAGGAGCAGGAGCAGGAGGAGGAGCAGAAGGAGGAGGAGCAGGAGCAGGAGCAGGAGCAGGAGGAGGAGGAGGAGCAGGAGCAGGAGCAGGAGGAGGAAGAGCAGGAGCAGGAGCAGGAGGAGGAGCAGGAGGAGGAGGAAGAGCAGGAGCAGGAGCAGGAGGAGGAGGAGCAGGAGGAGGAGGAGAAGGAGGAGCAGGAGGAGCAGAAGGAGGAGCAGGAGCAGGAGCAGGAGGAGGAGGAGCAGGAGGAGGAGGAGAAGGAGGAGCAGGAGCAGGAGCAGGAGCAGGAGGAGGAGGAGCAGGAGGAGGAGGAGAAGGAGGAGCAGGAGGAGCAGAAGGAGGAGGAGGAGAAGGAGCAGGAGCAGGAGGAGCAGGAGGAGGAGCAGGAGGAGCAGAAGGAGGAGGAGGAGGAGCAGGAGGAGCAGAAGGAGGAGGAGGAGGAGGAGCAGGAGCAGGAGCAGGAGCAGGAGCAGGAGCAGGAGCAGGAGCAGGAGGAGAAGGAGGAGCAGAAGGAGAAGGAGGAGGAGGAGGAGGAGCAGGAGCAGGAGCAGGAGCAGGAGCAGGAGCAGGAGGAGCAGGAGGAGGAGCAGGAGGAGCAGAAGGAGGAGGAGGAGCAGGAGCAGGAGCAGGAGGAGGAGGAGGAGGAGCAGGAGGAGCAGAAGGAGGAGGAGCAGGAGCAGGAGCAGGAGGAGGAGGAGCAGGAGGAGGAGGAGGAGGAGGAGGAGGAGCAGAGGAGCAGGAGGAGGAGGAGGTCGTACCGACGGTGGAGACGACGGCGCCGGGCAACTCTGAAGCCATCAGACCTGCAGACACACAGAGGAACGGTCAGACTCCAGAGAGGACCGGCTTTAAGGGGTCCATCTGAAGAGTACAGACCTGCACTTCCGGTGCTGGGGGGCCGCGGGGGCGACATGCTGTTCCTCTGCAGGTGTGTGTGTGAGATGGGCAGCAGGTTGTGGTTGCTGAGGCCTCCGATGCCGGGGTGGGAGTACAGCAGGCCGCCGGGGGTGCCGCCGGGGACGGACACCCCCATGTCGTAGTTGGAGGGAGGCAGACCCTGCTGGACAATTCAGGAGATGATGGCCGGTTAGCGTCCCCAAGGACACGTCAAAGTGCACAGGAGCAAATAGTGGAGGTGGACTTACGCAGATCCGCTGTCTGTTGATCATCAGGTCGATGTCCTCGTTGATTTTGCGGTACTTGTCGTCCGACTCTGGGCTCTGGCCTGCAGAGTCGTCGGCCTCGATGTCGGGGCTGTCGCAGCCGTTTAAACCTTTCTTACGCAGCGTCTGAAGGAAGCAAAGAGACACGCCAACACGTGGGGACAACCAGGTCAAACGACAGGTTTTTATTTATATCTGCATTTAACGCATCATTCATGTGGTCACACGTCTGAACGGCTGCAGAGCTGAAACAGTCAGTCAGAGTACTTTTACTTCAAATACATTCTGCTGATAATACTTATACTTAAGTAAGGTTTTGAATGCAGGACTTTTACTTGTAGTGGAGTACTTTCACAGTGTGTTGTTAGTACTTCCAACACTGGAATAACAGAGGAAACGTCGCAAACAGAAGCAGTGCTGATGTCTGACACAAGGGGGCGCCACCTGAGCAGAACACCAGCAGAGACTTCAGACAACAATCAGACAGAAGAATCACTTTAAGGAGCGCAAACTGAACATCAAAGTGTGGACGAGTGGGACAAGCTTGTCCAAGCTTCGTCTCAGTCAATCAGCTGATGAAGACAGCGTGTACATGTATTCAAGTACTGCACCTTCTGCAGTAAAATTCTATTCTGAGGTACTTGTACTTCACTTAACGGTCTCCATTTTCTTCTCAGCTACGATTTAGAAGGAAATATTGAATTTTTTGAAGACAAGACTTGAGCAGCGTGCGTGTGTGTGTGTGTGTGTGTGTGTGTGTGTGTGTTGTACAGTATGTGGTTTGGCTCTCAGTGTCCTGCTTCAGCATTTCACAGCCCATTAGTCCAGTGTGTCATTGGACAGTTGCAACACACACACACACACACACACACACACACACACACACACACACACACACACACACACACACACACACACACAGCTATCCCACTCATCCCAGTCATGTCCACCTGTTTGGCTTTAGAGGGGGGAGGGGGAGGGTCCGGGTGAGGGTGGGGGGAGGCAGCTACCACCAATGCTAGCGTAGCTTGTGGAGGGATGGCCGTAGAAGGCTATTTTTTGCTCCTGTGCTCGGCGGCGCTCCTCGTCACACCCATCCCTCCCTCACAATCTGTCAATCTGGCTCGTCTATTAAAACATAAAACCACGGCGGCGGCTGCGGCGGCCTGCTTTCCCCTCGCTGTGCTCCACACCGCCGCCACACGCCCACGCCTTCCTCTGTCAATAAAAAGAGCCGCTCTGGGTCACCTCCGCCACGAGCAGAGCTGGACGGAGCATTCATTAAAGGAAACACGCTATGAGGAGGACGCTCAGACGTCTTCATCGTTTAAAGGAGCGGCGTGCAGAAGCATCGAGCGACGAACACACTGGACCTTCAAGTCTTTTAGCAAACAGTTTCCACACCCAGTGTTTCTCTGTTAGCTCTGTCTCTGGTCTCCTGCAGCTCCTTTTCGAGAAGTCTTTAAGGTCCATCGTGTGGCCCACTGAAGGGGTCACAACCCCTACGTTGGGAACCGCTGATGCGGGCCATTAATACAGGCATAGGGTTTAAAAACTGGTCAGCACTCAGACATTTTCCTCCAGCTGTCAGATCAAGTCTGAAACGTGGTGGAAAAGCAGCGTACAGTGGAAATACTCGAGTAAAGTACCTTGAAGTTAAGTACTTGACTACATGCTTGTAGCTACTGGAATGTGTGTGTCAGGGTGTGTGTGTGGTGGCAGGTGGTTTGAGCAGCTTCCTGGAGGTAGCCGAGACAGCTGAGGACGCAGAGGGGGGAGGGAGGATGCCATAACATCATAGCAGCCCCCTCCTCACCCAAATGCATCTCCACCTCCACCCTCGCTGCTCTTCTCTTCCATCGATCTGTTTTTTCCTTCTGCGGCTCTCTTTTCGTGGGAGAGCTCTTCCTCCAGCACATCAGACGGTGCTTTGAGTACATGTGTACTTAAAGTACTCCTGTGGTGTTTTTCTACCTGCTGTTTGTGAGCTTATTGAGCTGAAGAAGGAGAATTTTCTCAAGACATGAAGGAAAACTTCATCCTTCAGTTCAGCACAAACATTCAACAGCTGGAGATACGAGCTTTTCACTGTAATCTGAAAAGCAACTAAAGCTGTCAGACAAATGTAATGGAGTAAAACAGCATAAAATTGAAATACTCCAGTGAAGTACAAGTACCTCTAATTTCTACTTAAGTACAGTACTTGAATAAATGTGTCAAAGGAAATGAGATGCAGCCACAGATCGACTCTGACGCCTTCATCTGAGTTTCAGCTTAAATGTGATCAAATGAAATGAAAATAACTTCAGTAAACTTAATGTAAAACTATCATTCTCTTCTTCTTCATCATCATCATCATCATCATCATCATCATCATCATCATCATCATCATCAGGTCAATTTTGATTTATGTCCAAAACCTGCAGGACCAATGACATTAGCTAATGTTAGCATGCTAACACGCTAAACTGAGATGATGAACATGGTAAACAAACCTCAGCTGTTAGCTCTGCCATTGTTAGCATGTTAGCATTGCTAACATTTAGCTCAACACCGCCCTGTGCTGAGGTGCAAAAGTTTTATTATCCACGCTGACCCTGAAAGCACCACCGAGCAGAGCCATAGGAAAGATCTGTCCTCTGAGCTGTGACAAATAAAGTTTTACTGTTCAGGACCAAGAAATACTTCAGTACAAATACTTTAAAACGAGGGAAACATTCTGATGCTGTACATGAAGACTTTCTAAAAATAAAAGAAATCAAACGTGTCTTTAAACACATCCACTCCTCCGCCGTGACGAGATTCACGCCGGCCCGCTCCGGAGGGAAAAAAAGGAAGGAGAGAAGAAGAAGAAGAAGAAGAAGATGAGGAGGAGGAGGAGGAGGAGGTTGTGGGGAACTTGGTTACTCAGCCTGAGGCCGCTTCTCCTCTTCCTCCTCTTTATTTTCCTCCCCTGGCTCACACAGTTTTACGCACACACTCGCTCATCCATAGGCAAACCACAGTCACACACACTCGCAGCCGTCATGGCTATTCTTAGCTGTGTACCGCTCTATTTTTAGACCACTACCGGTTTCCAGCCATTTAGCTGGGAGGGATCGCAGCCAACACAAAGGAACTGGACTTACTCTGAGAGCATATGTGAGCCCGCGAGCGCGTGTGTGCGTGTGTGTGTGTGACTTTACTGAAAGCTTCATCTGTTTCTAATCTGCACACACACACACGCACACACACACACACACACACACACACACACACACACACACACACACACACACACACACACACACACACACACACACACAACAGAAGAGGCCAAAGCAAAACAAGGTTAACAGAGTAAAAGTGAGGAATGTCGAACTCTTCAGATGTATAAATAGCAGCAAGGTTCCCAGGCTAAACGAGCACAATGCACCGAGCTGATAATTATCCAGCATGTAGCCCAACACACACACACACACACACACACACACACACACACGGAGGCAACATGCCAACCTGCCACATGAGGGAAAAAACGATGACCAAAACAAAGGAGCCTCTCTTCTACTGAATTCCCGTCTGGTGGATGTTTCATTGGTCCTTTTCACAGCTCGGTGGACTCAATCACACAGCCGCCCCCCCAGCCGTCCCCCACGGTGGCCACAAATCAACAACAACTTCTCCACTGATCGATGAAGTCAGTTTGATAACTACTCCTCTAAGTCATGTTTGGGCAGAAGCATCAAACATTTCCTCGTTAAGCTTCCTCCACTGTGATTTCGCTGCCTTTCTTTGTCTGGTGTGACAGGATGTGATATTTGAGTTGTAAACGAGTAATCTGAAGACGTCACTTTGCCATTTTAGAAGATGATGGAGGCAAAACATGCAGAGAAACTTTCAACGAATCAGCCAAAATCTGAAGCGTATGAAAAAAAATGTGCTAAAATAAGAGCAGCATCCATCAGTTCAAGCTACTCCGTTATCGTGAATTTCTCCTTTTTCCTTGTTTATGTGATAATAAACTGAATATCTTTGGATTTTGTTGGTCTAAGTGACAGCGAGCTACAGTTTAGCCAACCAGCTAGCTTAGCTTTTCATTCTTTGCTGGATAAAATGAAGAAGAATCCTGAGAACAACATGTCAGCCGTGAAGCTAGCGTTAGCATTTTCCTGATGTGCAAGCATGCTAGCAGTTAGCTCACCAGCTAAAGTAGCTCACAAGCTAGTCCTGTGAGTCTCAAGCTTTTAGTAGCATCTACTTCACGAGGTCACAGTGTGGAACTATTTCCTGGTGAAGAACAGCGTATCCATCCGCCGAGCGCTCCTGAGCAGCGCCTGCACACTCACTGCGTCCGGCTGCTGTTCCAACACAACAACTCCCCCTAAATCCACAAAGTGTCGCACCTTTCTGTTTGTCTACAGATCAAACAAACAAGATATGACATGCTAATCGCTGAGCTGCTGGTGGGCGTGTTTCTGAACTTTGGACAGAGCCAGGCTAGCCGTTTCCCCCTGCTTCCAGTCTTTATGCTAAGCTAAGCTAACCACTTCCTAAGAAAATGCTGAAGCATTGCTTTAAATTGAGCCGAGAGGAGTCGCAGCGCTGGCTGCCGCCCGGCGAGCATGCCCTTGGCACGGCCGCCCGGGCACCACGCCGTGCCATGTGTTGTTGTCTTATCCCGAGAGGTTACACATGCCTCGCAAAGACTTCTGTTCCTCTCATCATCCAATCAGAGAGGGGTGAGATTAAGTGTGTGTGCTGGCACCAAATGCCATCAGCTAACACAGGAACCACACAGGAACCACGTGCAGGAGCAGCAAAGTCCTTTAGGGTCCGTGAAAACTGAATGAAAGGCACGGCTCGTCTTTAATATGCTGCAGCCATCTTGCCTTCATCAGGCGGGTTGGAAAGCTGTTTTCTGTTCACAGTGGCAGGTGGTCACATGTGGGAGATCATAACCTTCATCGCTGTTGATTGAAAGCTCTGCAAAAAACCAAGCAAGTGGTTTTTTTTTACTGTTTCCAAAGAATAAACCGCCTGGAACGCTCAATCACAACCGTCCTTTCAAAATATTAACCACTTCTTACACTAAACGAACATCAGATTTTGACATCAGGCCCGTTAGCACACAGCTAGCATTACTGCTAAAACTCATTCCATAAGCTAGCGGTGCAGCGCTAACACGTAGCCACAGCTAGCCCCACCAGCTCAGCTGCTGGTTTTGTTCTGTGCCTGCATGTTTAAAGAGGCAGCAGGAGCACGCTGTGCGTTTCTCTGTCAGCGTATCGATCATCGATTCATTGTTTCACTGATTTTTCACGTGCTTTGTCACATACGAGCGCAATGTCGGCTTTCTGGACTGTTGGTCTGACAGGAAAAGGAAGCTGGAGGGTGGCGAGACAGGAAATGTCACATGGAGGCAGAAGTGGCCGGTTCAGGGTGCGAGAGGATGCGCTGCAGAGATGAAGAGGCTGCCTGCACGGATTACACTAACGAGCTAAACTGGATTGTGGCAGATTACACAGGATTACAGAGCATTAAGCCTGGTTCTGACGGGGCCGGCCAAGGGGCCATGTGAAGGGCCCCGTGGAGGAAAAGCTCAGGAACAAACACACACCTGAGCACATGTGCGCACACACACGCTGTCTTTTATTTTGTAGGAGTTCAACTCATCAATATTAATGATCTCGTTGTCTTCTGGAATCAGCTGAATAAAAATGTTTGAAACGAGAGAAAATGTTCTTTAGAGTATTTGAATGAATCCAGGAGGAGATACAGGAAGTAAAAACTGAGCGCTGCCTGCTCTTTGACTTCTGACGGCTTAAGTCTGACCTTGGTGACACGGTGTGCTTAGCAAAGGTGTGTGTGTGTGAGTGTGTGTGTGTGTGTGTGTGTGTGTGTGTGTGTGTGTGTGTGTGTGTGTGTGTGTGTGTGTGTGTGTCCACAGAGACATACACGAACTATTGTGTCCTAACACGATTACATAAGTCAGTGAGAACAGCACTCAGTCTAGTACAGACTGTGTTACTCTGTGCGGGTGCTGTAACACGCTGCCACACGCACACACACACACACACACACACACACACACACACACACACACACACACACACACGGTACATATCAGATACTTTTCATTATGGATTAATCTGCCGAGTCACTTTTCGATAAATTGATGAGTCGGGCTTCAGGACATTCGATCGATTGAATGCCCTGAAGCTTACAATGACCTGGATAAATGAGAATATTCACAGGCAAATTGATGAGTCATTAAATCTAGAAATGTCTTCAAATGTCTCGTTTTATTCAGAGAGTACAAAACCTGAAGACATTCAGTTCAACTACAACGAAGCTTCAATAAGGACATTTTTGGCCATTTTGCTTTAAAAAATGACCTGAACGATTCATTTCTGATCAAATTTGTAACCAACTGCTTTTCCATTAACTGACTAATCAATTAATGAACTAATCATTTCAGCTCTGATGCCGGCGTGTGTGTGCATGCGTGTGCCTGTGTGTGTGTGTGCGTGCGTGCGTGCGTGCGTGCGTGCGTGCGTGCGTGCGTGCGTGCGTGCGTGCGTGCGTGCGTGCGCGTGTGCCTCACATCCACGATGTCGGAGTTGGTCCGGCTCTCGTGCGGCTCGTTGTACTCGGTGTATTTGAGCAGGACTTTGTCCATGTCGGTGCTGGCATACTGAAACAGCTTGTTGGTGCTGTTGAAGATGATGAGGGCGATCTCGCAGTCGCACAGCACGCTCAGCTCGTACGCCTTCTTCATCAGGCCAAACTTACGCTTGGTGAACGTCACCTGGAGAGAAGAGGCAGCAAAGAAGAAATGAACAGAAGCTCAAATATAACATTTACACTTCAGACGTTCATGGTCCTCAGGATGACCCCGACGACCTTTGGCGGTCCTCTGACTTTTAGCACCGGCACCATCATCATCATCGTCGTCATCATCATCATCCTCATCATCATCATCATCATCAATGCTGGTTTATGAAGAACTCAGCTGCACTTTGTGTTCAGAGCTGATTAGCGAACGTTAGCCAGCTAGCATGGCTGCTGACTGACGTGTCTCCGTTCATTTCAGTACTGGATGAAGTGATGCAGCGCGGGCCGTTAAAATCAATCTGCACTTAAACGGCATTACCACACATGAATAATGTAAAAGCAGACTTAATGTTCCCCGTGAAGGATTCCACAACTCAACTCGAGCTCATCGATTCGAACGCAAATCAATGGCTGCCCGAAAGTGGCGGAAAGACAGAAAACGTCCCGCAGCTTCTGTGAATTACACGGTTTTATTTTGGCGTCAGGCCACCTCAAACGTTCAACAAACAGGAGCAATCAGGTTTTATGGAGCTGGAGCTGAGATGTTTGGAACGCTCCCTCGTCGACAGGAAAACTGCGAGCACGTGGCGGTAAACACAGTCGCTCTCTTACGCAGGAAGTCGGTCTGTGGCGGATGTTTACAGCCCACAGTTTGGGTAATAATTTCACTGGTCACCCTTATTTTCTCCTCTGGGTGAATGTGATTTGTTTCCGACGTGTCACACACTGTTTGTTGGAGCTATTTTTAGCCACACTGCTAAATTTAATGTCATTTTAACCGAACCTTTCAAAATAAAACTCGAGCTGGAGTAAAATGTAGTTTTCCTTTAAGAACACAACAAAGGAGCGAAAACTTCTAAACAAACTGGTGTGTTCCTTTAAAGATAAAGCACACACACACACACACACACACACACACACACACACACACACACTCGAGTCTTGTATTGGGGAGCGGTTCCTCTCTTCCTGTTATGACAGGAAATGCAGGCACATATGCTTCCTGACCCTCGTACCAGGGCAGGACTGACCGCGTCACGATCCTTCCCTGGACTGTATGACGGAGTGTGTGTGTGTGTGTGTGTGTGTGTGTGTGTGTGTGTGTGTGTGTGCGTGCGTGTGCGTGCGTGTGTGTGCATGCAGCCTCATTGACAACAACCTTTCATTGCTCACTTGTCGGGTGTTTTGCGTGGACGCAGCTCTCACACAGTCTCGGCTCGTGAGGGTCACATGACTTGATATCACCAGTTTGAGGAACTGGTTTTGAAGGATGAAATGAATGGAGGAGGTGTTTTCTGCTCTCTCGCAGGCTGCAACGCTGACGGGTTATAAGAGTTCATCAATGACTGACGTGAGCGACGCCGCCTCTGACTGCTGACAGGCAGAGATGGCGGCTGCTCATTGGGTTTGAGGCGTTTGTGCTCAGATTAAAAGGGTTTGCTGGATGTTAATTTATGCATCCATGCAGCTGTCCTGGAAGAAAGTTGAACATTATTATTTTGGTGGTTTTTTTAAACTTCTTCTGCTCTGCGTCACGAGGAGAAAGATGATTTTTCCAGACTGATCTGACGTTAGAAGAACTCAAAGCGAGTTTTAGAGGCGGCGTAATTGACACGAAGACGCGTCCGTCGAGTTTAAAGTCTTTCAACTCGAGCTCAAACTTTGTGCTTATTCTGGGCTTCATGAGTCTGATTTATAAATGAACAGAGACACGAGGGAAAAGGAGAGACTGAGGGGAACAACAGAGAGAGCTGGACTTTCTGAGCTCGGGCAGGACGAGCTGCTCGCTGGCTTCCAGCTAACGTACGTACAGTTCGGCTGTTCAGGTCCAGCAGACGCATGAAGCTCAAACCTTTCTTCATCATGTTTTATGTTAATCTGGTGTCTGAGGCTCTTTCATTCCTCTGTGCACTCACGTGTCTGTTCCGCTCATCCATGATCCTCGCTATCTGAATCTTTTTCCTCCCCATCTTGGATATTTGATCTCTTCGTCACAAACGTCGTCTTCTTCGCCTCCTCTGATTGACTTCCAGGCCCTCACAGTTTCTCACTTTTCAATCCCAAACTGCCGCTTCCTGCACAGAACGAGACACAATCATTGGGGTTAAGACATAATCAGCCACACGCTCCAGCACACACATGCCCGCACATGGACGGCAGGAAGAGGAGAAACTGGTTTTAGGATTCGGTGTCACGCTGGAACAGGTGGCGAGTCGACATCCACGCGGCAGAGAAATCGACAAAAGCTTGCAAAACAAGAGAGGAACAGGAACATGTATGAACACCGCGTTTAATTACCAGGACCGGGTTGCGTGCGGGTATCATGTCAAGCTATAATGCAGAGTGTAACCGCCATGCACGCACAGGCAGGCAACCTTATTATCTGTTTGCATGCACGTCCATTCAGTGCGGCGGGATCCCCCGACACACCCAGAAACCAGCCTCCTCAGGGGGTTACTGCACCCTCAGGAGGAAGCGAAACAAGCGGCACGTCAAATGCAAACGATAAAGAGGACGGCTCGACCACACGGCGAATAAAAGCACATCTGGAGGTTCAGAGAAACCACATTTGAAGACAGGATTTTGTGCTTGACACAAAACTTCCTGTCTGGGTGGAGCTGAGTCGGGACGAGCCAGCGGGAAAACACTCGAGCCGAGCGTCAGAGGCTCAGGTCGGTCATGACAATAAAGCTTTTCCAGACAAAAAGAGGAAACACGTGCTTTACGAGAGATGACACAAGCTGAACGCCGACTTCAATGACACTCCACAAACATGCTGAACGTGACAACGTTCAGAGTCAGATCCGGATCATCTGAGCTGAATATTACAGCTGGAGTTTGTGAATGAGGCCGAAACAGTTTCCGCTGAAGGCGAGCGATCTGCTGATATTATCTCTGGACGAGTACACGGCGCGTTCAGCGGCTCATCTGACGTTTTCACAGCAGTTTGTGACACACTGGCAGCTCTGCGGAGAAACAAACCCACTTTTAAACATTATGAAACACTCGGACATCAACAGGAGTTGATTACAAAAGAAAAGGATTCAAAACTGATTAAAATCTAAGAAAAGTTCAGTAATTAAGCGCAGAGAGTGCAGCACGCTAACACGCTAACACGCTCTGCGATGCTTTGAGCTAAAGGCTAGCAGCAGCATGCTAACACGCTTTACTGTGCCCATCCTCACTTATTGTTTCTGTGTGCTAACGTTAGCAGTAAACACAAAGCACAGCTGGACAGGAACCGACCGCAGGGACGTTTCTGGAGAAACTTTGAGCGTTTGTGGGAAACATCTCGATGATGTTTGGTTCAGGCTGACGTTGGGTGGAGCCCAGCTCAGGGAGCAGGACAGTCTGAAGGGAATCATCAGCGACCAGGTGAGCTCCTGCGACCCCCGGTTACCCATCAGGCCTTTCTGCGCATAGCTTCTCTAAGATGTTAGCGTGTATCTTCAGAGAACATGAAGGTATGAACCAACTTCCTGCCTCGATGTCTCGGTTTTCCTTCCAGATGAAGCGATAATCTGGACGAGCTGGTTGCTTCCAGCCGGTCTGCTCGTGTTTCTTCACGCGTGCTTAGGTGCAACGTTATCCCAGCCGACAGAAACGACTCTGAAAACCACGAAAACATCCAGACTTTCCTTTCAGGCCTCTCCACGCCGGCTTCAGGTGCCTCTGCTCAGACATCCTGTGTGACTAATGATGAATGTTGGACCATGTGGAAGCTGCTCCCTCCAGCTGACCTTTGACCTCCACCTCCTCTGAGCCGTCATGTTAAGACATTCTCCCTCTTCTTACCGTGAGGAGGAGCAGTTTGAGAGAGGACGGCCTCCTTCCTGCCAGGAGTGATGGGAAATTCTCCATCAGCGCTCGGCTGTCAACAAATCTGCTGCTAATCTGAGGAGCGCCGCGGAGCGTGAAACACAGGGGAGGGTTTAAAAGAGCGCGCAGAGATGAGCGTTAGAGCGATTAAAGGCGACCATCAGTGTGTGTGTGTGTGTGTGTGTGTGTGTGCGCGCGCCATGTGACCCGTGTCTTCCTCCTGAAGTGGAGCTTAAGAGCTCGGGTCACAGAGTTAACTGGATGTTCACACACGCTGAGGCAGACGCACACAAACACAAACACACGCCGTGTTTTCCTGGTGGCGTCGTGCCGTCATCGCGGCGGGATGAAGCGAGAGAAGGCGGCGGCAGCGCTCAGGCTCACGGGATGAAATGAGGAGGAAGCTCAGAGCCGTGAAGATGTGAGGAGGTGACGCAGGAGGAGAATCTGAGTGTGGTTACAGACGCTCTTCATCGCCCTCATCGTCACATGGAAGACAACGGTTTCATCACAGATGATCTGACGCTATTTGGTCGATAAAACGTCTGAAAACAGCAGAAAACATCCGTCACAGTTTCCCACAGCCTGAAGTTTTACAAACGTTTGTTTGTCCAAAACCCCAAAATTTTCACTTTGCTGTGAAAATCCTCGTGTGAGAAACTGAAATCGCTGATTTCTGCTGCGTCTGTTTGGAAATCGGCTCTTTCGGCTCGACATCAAACCACATTCACGACGCTGTTTGTGGACACTTTCACAGCCGTCTGTCTGCATATCGTAGGTGTTTAATTGATTAATCGATTAACTGGTTTGTGAAACGATCAACAGTTCTGGGTTAATTCTCTGTCCAGCTCTGTTTTCTGATCAGAAACGGATGCTTTCTCGCTGTCTGAAGGCGTCACTTTGGGCTTTGGAAACTTGTGCTGATCTGAAGAACCAATCGATTAATCCAGAAAACAAGCAGCAGATCAATAAGAGCGATAATCAGAGGTCTCAGAGCTGCTCAGCTGCTCCGTGTGATCTCCACCTCCTCTGCCTTCAGCAGGCCTGGATGAATATGAACTGACAGCTTCTGTCATGGACTCATAATTGATGTGTTTTGCCACAACAAAACAAACACTGTGATGAAGCGCCGCGATACTATCGAATCGTCTGCAGCGAGCAGCGACACGCCAGCCGGAGAGCGTTACACGAATATCTGGAGTCTGAGTCACGCTGCCTGCGAGCCCACCTCGCTTCAGGAAAACAGCACAAGGATCAACACGGTTTAAATTTAGAGCGCTCGCAGACGAGCACACTCAGCATGTCGTCGTGAACAGGAATTTTAGGCCAAAGCGAGACGCCAGACGTTGAGGGAGCGTTGCACAAAGCAATGAGGATCAGCGTGTGTGTGTGTGTGTGTGTGTGTGTGTGTGTGTGTGTGTGTGTGTGTGTGCGCTGCTATCTGTAGGTGTGATTTAATGCAGAGTTTGATCTCCTCCAGGATGACAGCAAACCTCCACCCAGCTCGCCCTCCGCACGCCAACACGCACAAACCTCCGCGCTATTTATAGCCTCAGTGTAAAGCAGAAGGACTCCAAAAATAAAAGAATGAACTTTTTACCCCAAACAACAATACGACTGCTTTCTGGTTCACAGACAGAGAGCGACTGTTGAGCAGAGGAAGAGATGGAAATCAGCCATCTCACGCAGTCCTCAGCTGCTCCCTCGCTTTCTCGCCGCCGTGCCAATTATTTTCCAACACGCTGAAACCTCAGAGTCGGACTGCGTGAAGGCCTGTTTGCATACGTGCTGCACAGTCTGCGCAGAGCAGTGGCTGATGGGAGACATGTGGCAGCGCCCTGGTGTGCCTTCACGGTCACACAGGCAGGGTGGGTGGGTGGTCGCCGGAGGGTGAGGGGTGACGGGGCGGGGGTGGCGGTGCCAGGCTGGGGGCTGACGAACAGGAGGTGGATGGACGGCTGTGAGCGGCGCGTCGTTCAGCCTGATGAGTGTTTTAGAGCGACTGCATCTGGAGCTGAACTCTGAGGCGACCGAAGGCGCTCTGACCACTGTGGCGTTGGTGGTATAGTGGTTAGCATAGCTGCCTTCCAAGCAGTTGACCCGGGTTCGATTCCCGGCCAACGCAGACATGATTACACACTTTTTCCAGCAGCGATTAATAAAGTTCTTTTATCCTGAAACAGGAAGTAAAACCAGCTTCTGTCAAACTGAACGCAGCTACTGAAAGTTTTCAAGTAATAAAAGGGCGGAAAAATCAAAAGGAAAAGCTCAGCGTTTTGGAAAACATGATTATTCACTTTCCTGCCGAGAGTTAGCAGAGAAGATTGACAAGCTAGCACCAACAGCTGGCTAACTTAGCTTAGCACAAAGACTGGAAGCTAAGGGAAACGGCTAAGTATGTACACGAAGCATCCAAACAGGATTATGCTGGATTTTTTTCTTATCATTCTTACCGCTGACCTTTAGCCAGTAGGTGAGTTAGCATGTCAGCTAGCCTGGGTGTGTTAGCATGATACCGTGTGTGTGGCCAACAAGTTTGTATTTAAGACCCTTTTACAAGGTTCTGATTTAAAGCAAATCAGCAGAAAACATTAAAAAGTCAAACAGAGACACTGTTTTCAACCAACTCATGAAGCTAAAGTTAGCTTAATTAGCTAGCAACAGCTAATCCAATCTGCTACTGACAGCTATGACTTCAGCTGGAAAGAAACTGGTGACCAGAGAGAAATGAGAAGCTGTGTTCGACTGCTTCTGTCTGAAAATGACGATTCACTGCCAAAGAGTAATAATTCAGTTATTTAAAGACGTCACTGAACTTCCTCCTTATGCTGCGTATCAAATCACATGACAGTCATGGTTTCTCAGGTGAGCACGAGTGCTTGAAGCAGGCTAAGAGCTGAACTGATCACCTGCGCGTTGACAGATATCTTCACTAAATCTGCTGTTCATGTCTGGACGAGTGATTCGAGGCTGTCAACAGAGTTCAAAGTGTCTCGTCAACTTTCAAAAACAAACAGAGGCTAAATTAGCGGTCGAAATCCCTTTTTAGGTGTCGGCTGTGGAGGCAGGTAATGTGATCTAATGCATGTGGTTTGGTTAGGGATACCCCTCCATAAGCAGGGGGTGAGTCACGCTGTGGCAGACAACACGCCACATGCTCAGCATACGCGAACGATAGCACGCCGACATCTGCAGCGTCTTTACGGGCCAAGCTGACGTCTGATCAGCTCCAGACTGAGCGAGAGCGCTTTGAGGGAACAGTTTGACATAACGGAAAACATGATTTGGTTTCTTGTCGGCATCAGAAGGAGGATTGGTTCCACTCCCATGTTTGTCCAGGACAGTTTGAGCTGTGTGGACGCTGGTGACGCAGCAGATCTGGGCAGAAATGGACCATTATCTGGTTCTCTGGCAGCCGTTTGTGTTTTTGTTTAGCTTGGTTTTGTTTCGTTGTCATTCTTCACCTTCATGCCACGAATAATTACTGCCACAATTCAGCAAACTCCTCAGTCGGCCTGTAATTTAAATTCCCTCCAGAGCGACGTCCTTGTTTCTTAAAGTGGATCATTGAGTTTCTTCTGCGTAAAAAGCTGCTTCTTCTTCTTCACTGCTTTTTTTGAGAGTTCAGTGTGAAATTTGGCCTTTTTTTAAATGAAAATTGGATGACAGTCTGCTCCTCATAACTCAGTCAAATGTCAACACACAGACATGAAACACACGTTAAGATGATTCAGCGTGACTTACGCTTCCTGAAAATATCATCATCTCTGATGTTCATCCAGCATTTAAATAACCCAGTGTCTGTTCAGCCATGAGTGCACAAACAGGAGCTGCTGACTTTCATTCAGAAAACAGGAGAAAAATAAAAACAGGTCAGCAGAGGACATCAGGACCTACCTGTAGCTGAAATGAGCCTTCACAGAGTTTTACTCTCCTGATGGATTTCATGTCAGTCTGCTGGCGTTAGTATGTCCATCATCCAATTAGCAACCCCCCCCCCCCCCCCCACACACACACACACACACTGATTACTGAGGTGGAGGAGAAAACTGAGCCACATCTGAATAATTACCAACACGCTCTGAACGAGATTAAAACCCCTCCACCTCCCAAAATCTAGTCTGAAAAACAGAAGGGGGAGCTGCTCCTGTGTTTGCCCCGGACCCCCCAATCACTGCATCAGGCCGTGAGCAGCTCACAGCTCCGCGCGCACAGACTCTGCGCCAAACTCTGCGCGTTATTTGCGCGTAAAAACAGAGAGAAGCAGCTAAAACACTCTGAACTGAACAGTGACTCTAAGTTTCCTCACAGAGACAAACCTGAGCGCGTCTCCTGATGTCCATCAGAGACAAACTTTGTCTACATCAGCTCCACTTCACTCTCTTACCCGCTGCTGACGCCGCTGCTGCGTAAAGTAACTCTTCAGCTCCTCACATGGCTCGACGGGCTGACAGAAAAGTTCCGAACCCGGTGTAGTCGACCCGGCTCCGCGGCTCCGCACCAAGCCCGTTCACCGAGCAGCTGCTCCGGCCTCTAAACTACACCCCGCGCGCCGAACGCCGCCGCCGGAGGAAAGTTTTCCGCACAGACCGGAGGTGAGATGTTTGGGCAGAGACTCTGCGGCTAAAGCGCGTCACGCACGGCCCGCATCACACACACCGTCCCGCACTCAGCTCACTGTACCTCTGCGCTCCGCTCTGCTGCTCTGCGCTCCGCTCAGCTCCGCATGTCTGTCGTCACTCCTCTGCGTGTCTCCGTCCAGCGGTTCAGTCCATCGGCGAGCCTCCTGGAGCACGCGCTTCCTGTCGGCGAGCACCTGGACGTCAGGAGGCGGCGGCATCACAGGCACACGCGTGCACACGCACACCCACGCGCACAATCACAGGAAACAAACAGAAGATGAGAACAGAGAATTGATCTGAATGATGAAGCCTGAAGCTGAATCCACGTGAAGGGACGAATGACGTGTTTTATCGGTGAATGTTGATTATCTTCATTTTAATTAATGTTGAATTCAACAGGTTTTTGGTCTCCAAACTCAGAGAAAACACTTCATTTACTTTAAAGCCGACATGTTTGATCAGGTCCAACACTGCCTCCCAGCGGACACTGATCAAAGTGCAGCTGTATTGATCACTGATCTGTTCATCCAGTGACGTTTCCAGTAGATCCGCATTGAACCATTATTTTCATTATCAGTCAATGTGCCCAGTATCATCCCGACTGATCGATTCACCGTTCGTGTAAAACAAGTTCAAATATTCACAAACCTGAAGCTGTAGCTGCTGAATTTCTGCCTATAAATTAATGAATTAATTGATCATTTAGTCTAAAAGTCAAAGGTCTGTTTTTGTCTGATGGTCCAAACCAAAAAAAATCAGTTTGTTCCTGCAGAAAAACAAAGAAAACCAGCAAACATTCACACGTGGAACTAAAGCTGAGGGAGCAGCCACTGAACCTTTAGCTTTAAACACGACAAACTCATAATCGATTACTTCAAAGTCTGTGGGACAGAAGAGTCTGAGGCCTTACCTGTGCAGGTAAACACCTGCACCTGTGTGGTTATCAGGACGCCTGAACAAAGTTTCTGGTAGTTTTAAGGTCTTTATGAAACCCTGAACATGAGACAAAGGTTTGTCACCGCATTTCAGAATAAAAGACAACTGAGTCAAACTCCTGGAATCGAGTTTCATTTGCAGCATTAAGGTCGATCAGCTTACAGTGAAACTGATCTCACATTGTTTAGATACCAGAAATCACCAGTCAGACTATTAACTCAGCCAGCAGAAATCATTCATTCATGATGTAAAATTCAAAAATTACAGATAAAAACAAACTTTTAGTTCCAGGTTTTATGGAAATAGTTTATAGAATATAACTATATATATATATAACTCCAAAAATCTGATTTCACATGTTTCAAACAAAGTTCTTACAGTGAAGATTATTCTCTAGTTTGTAATTTCCATTCGATTATTTCAGTATTAAACATGAATCCTTTGACTCCTCTGTTCACACAGTGAGGTGATCATTTCCCAAACTATTTACTCGATTCATCATCTTGAAATTTATCTATTGTTTTATTTGGATTTGATGAGTTTAATTAAGAATGAAGTTCAGTCACAAAGTGACGAAGACCCTGAAGTGCAGTAAAAACCTGTGAAGAGTCAGTAAGTGGACCCTTTAACAAACACGACGGCATCAGTTTTCACTGAAGACACGAAGACAAACAGACAGACGCAGACATGGAGCAGCAGGCTCACGTTAAGGGTCAGATATTTGATTTCTGGAGAAGTAAAAATCAGATCTGATCAGTGTTTTATTTACCAACAGATTCAATGATATGAAAGCACAGAGACAGAGAATTCACGCAGTGTTCATAAAACAGCTTTAAAGCACAAAACGATGACGACTCTGATGTAAAAGCTCAATAAATCTCAAGTTTGTTTGAATTCTTTTTATCTTTGCTTCTTCAAATAAGCACATTTTGTAAAACTCATAAAAATCACAGCATTCAGCTCCACAATCAGGCCACAGACTTCAAACCCAAATTCACAAAACACATTTTAAATGAATTTAAGTGGCAGCACAAACTTTTACAGCCATGTTATTCACCCAAATCTACTTCACATCACCGACTACAACAAACAACCGTCAGAAGGAAACGTCTGTCACGAGTCCATCGTATCGCAGCTGCTGCCTTCAGGCTGCACTGATCAATGATTCTATACTATCAATGGATCAAAAGACTTTGAGCTATGAGACAAATCCAGCAGCGTTTTAGCGTCTTTCAGCTCATTGCTTGTTTTTAGGTTCCATGACTTCAGTGTTTAGATTGACTCTCGACAGTCTCATCAGTAGCAATGTAACATAAAACTTCGATTAACAGAAACAGATCAATAAGTCGGCTGATATTAGCTTATCACAGATAAAGCGGTGGCTATACGTGACGAGAAATGTTGTTAAAAGTTTGTCAAATCACAAATTTTTTCCTATGAGTTTATCAACTATTAAATATCAATATCAGTATTGATCAGGCTCTATTGATGAAGCCACAGTTCACTACCTGCTGAGCAGCAAACAGCAGACAGTTAGCGATTAGCAGCTAAAGAGCCAGACATGTCCCTCAGGAGCTGGAGGAGACCAAAAACAGAGCAAAAAGACAAAGAAAACTGGACGTTTTTGTTAATACATGACCACAAAAATGGCTCCAAATGAATGCTAACGCTGTTTGCTAGCACGTTAGCCATGCCCGCTCTAACATTTTGTGTTTACAGCCTGTTCTACTGCCCCCAGTGGTCAAAAAAGGAAAAAGACACATTTTCCTGCTTTAATCTAATTCAGAAGTTTCCTTCTCAGACCTCATGTGTCCCCCCAACAATATTCCCATTTAACCACCTCCACTCACCGCTGCTCTGTGTTCTGTCTTCACCTGGAAGGTTCCCCAGCAGCTCCAGCTGTGGGTTTGCTCGGTCGATCCCTTGTATCAAACAAGAAAGGATTAAAAAAAGAAAGAAAGAAAGAACGAAGGAGTGATTTTAAGCCAGACCAGCTGGCTTAGAGAAGAGGGGACCCAGAACTGGGCTGCGCTTGGATCTGAGCTCAGTCTGCACTGAGCAGAGGTAGTCTACACCCAGCAGCCCCTGACGCTCGAACGCCACCCCCTCCGTCCAATCCACACACACACGCACACACACACACACACACACACACACACACACACACACACACACTCACACCCTGTGACCCCCCTGTGTCCGAGCTGGCCGGTCTGTGGAGGAGCTTGGTCACCTGTCGTTGTCACTCGTGGTATATTTAGCTCTGAGGTGTCAGTGATGCTGCCTGTGAGTGTGTGTGTGAGTGTGTGTGTGTGTGAGTGTGTGTGTGTGTGTGTGTGTGTGTGTGTGTGAGTGTGTGTGTGTGTGTGAGTGTGTGTGTGTGTGTGTGTGTGTGTGTGTGTGTGTGTGTGTGTGTGTGTGTGTGTGTGTGTGTGTGTGTGTGGGTGGGAGAGAAAAATGTGCTGCTGACACTCAGGACCTCCGTGGGCTGTGGTGTAAGAGCCCAGGATTACTGGTCCAGAGAGCGGCGGCTCTACACATTACATTGAGAGAGAGAGATCAAACCTGCGAGCATGTCCTACATACGAGCATCTGCTGGGCGGAGGATTACCCTCAGCTGTCTACTCCTGTCAGAGGGAGGAAGAGGAGCCCAGCAGGCTCCTTTGACTCCCATGATCTACGAATTCATCGAGTGTCGGCGCAGAAACATGGCCGACTCGCTGAGACTAAGAACAGGCAGCAGAGCTGACACACAGGGCTACATGTTAAGTACTGCAGAGGATGAGCTAGCTGCTAGCATGCTAGCCAGCCAGGAACATGCTAGTGCTAGCCGGTCAAGCTAATTCTGAGCCTCTTTTATTTTCCCTGTTTTCTGCTAGTTGACATTTTGATCTCAGGATTTTACATCAATTCGCTGTAATAAAAGTTTGCACATTTTCTTGAGGAGCAACAAAAAGTGTTTTTTTCCAGCTAGGGGTTAGCTAGCTGTCAGTTAGCATGCTACTTAGCTTGATCACTAAACAAGTTCATGCAGCTCAATTTAAAAGACTGATTTATCTTTTATCTGACTAAAATATCAATAAACAGCAGAGAAAGTAAACTAAACTGACCAGAACTAGCATGTTCTCAGCGTGTTAGCGGTTAGCTTGGTATCTACAATACTTCGCCAGCTAGCTCTGCCAGTCATCCTGAAGCTTTTAGCCAATTATGCTGTGAAATTTCTGGTGTTAGCAGACATTAATGAGAACATCGTGATGAAGTGTGTCATCTGTCACATCAATACGACGGCAGAACCATTTCACCTGAGACTGAACCGTATGCTAACGATGAGGTGAAAGAAGCTAAAAAGGTCAAACAAGCTGCAGAGTTGATGACCTCTCTGTTCCTCCACATCACAGTCATCTGAATCAGAGTTCAACGATGAGCTTTAAACATGTGGTGTTCAAACGTCGGCTCATGGCGTCTGTGATGGTTCGCAGTGGATTCTCCTCCAGCGCCGCTGCAGGTCAGCGAGGTTCGGCCGAGCGACCTGCTGATGGAAAGGAAGCAGTTGAAGCGTAAATGATAGTTCACCTGAAAATAAATTCTGAGCGTGGTTTCTCCTCTTCAGCACACAGACGCAGACGAAGGCACATTGTTAGCGTTCAGGCTTGAAAAACGTTCTGCTGTGTTAAACTTACCTGTTTTCATTTCTCCACCACTGGTTTGCGTCCATCCTTCACCTCCTCCTGAAAAAGAAATGTGCTGTTCATTTAACGCCCCCCCCAGCAAGCTGTTTAGACTCCTGTCTGCACCCGTTAGACCTGAGGAAGGGAGGAAATGAAAGGAGGTGGGAAGGAGGGGAAAGGCTAACACTGAGTGTTTGTTTTACTTCATCCCGTCTTCGGGAAGACGGCGAAACACGCGGCTGAAATTGAATTATGGCCGACTGAAGCTGTCAGGGAAGTCGTTCCCGTCCTGCTCCGTTTAGAGGCTGAAACAAACTTCTTCTGCTGTCACAGTTCAAATGATCCCTCACACAAGATCCATTTTTACTTCAACGTGCTGACAAGTGCAGTACAGGGAGGAGTAATCCCCAAAGTACACGACAGCCAATGAACGGGAAGATTTTCCTGGAACTGAGAATTACAATCCAGACTGTGAAGCATCGAGGACGTCCTACCTGAACGTCAAACCGAAGAGGACCGAGGACGGAGGGACACCACCATCTCTGCTAATATAAAATGTTAGAAATTAAGGCACATTTTCTTCTTTTTCTGCAGACTTTTAATACAACTGACCTGCGGTTACACACCAACATTAACTGACCGAAATATTTACCAGGTGGAAAAGCCAAACTGGGCAGATTGTGTGCTTTGGCATCGACGTTGTTAAGGTTCAGAACGATGGCGGTCACGGTTAAAAGAAACCAACGCTGACAGGAAACAGGAAACGAGCGGTGGTCTCCCACCTTAACGCTCCATGTTTTGTTGACCTCCTGCCCGTCCAGCTCGAGGCTTCCTCCTCTGCTCCGACAGACAAAAGTCGTAACAACTGAGCCCGGAGGTCATTTTAATGCAGACGCGTATTTTTGGGTCAATATGGTCGATAAACTACGTCTGAAACACTGTTAGTAAAAACACTGCAGCGGTTTGGTCAAACGTCTTTTCACCACACTGGTCTAAATTCCTCTGCTTTCATTTCATGTTTCAGATTTTTATGAAATTATAAACTGTGTGAACATTAGCATGCTAATGTTAGCATTTAGCTCAAAGCTCTACTTATATTCATGACGTGCACGACTTTCTGTTAACTATCAAACAAATGTGCAAACAAATTCCACAGCAAAGAAAATGACAGCTGTCAAATGACGACGTCCAAAATGTCCCATCGTGATGTTTTTAAATAAAAAGTGTAAATCTGGACCTTTGTGCTCTATACAAGTCAAAATATACACACGGTATATTGTTTATTACCTCATCAGACCTACAGTACAGTGTGTACATGCAGTGCGTGCAGTGTGTACAGTGTGTATGTACAGTGTGTACAGTGTATACGTGCAGTGTGTGCAGTGTGTACAGTGTGTATGTACAGTGTGTACAGTGTATACGTGCAGTGTGTGCAGTGTGTACAGTGTGTATGTACAGTGTGTATGTAGTGTGTACAGTGTATACGTGCAGTGCGTGCAGTGTGTATGTGTGTGTCACGTACAGTGTATACGTGCAGTGTGTACAGTGTGTACATGCACTGCGTACAGTGTTTGTGTGTATGTGCAGTGTGTACGGTGTATGCGTGCAGTGCGTGCAGCGTGTACAGTGTGTATGTACAGTGTGTATGTAGTGTGTACAGTGTATGCGTGCAGTGCGTGCAGTGCGTGCAGTGTGTGTGTGTGTCATGTATACCTCAGTGCTTGTACTTCCTGGGTGTCTCCAGGCTCACCGCCTGCAGGAGTTGGATGAAGTCGATGGAGAATCATAAACAGCCAATGACAGAAGCCGTGAGCTCGGGGTGAAGAGGACCAGGTGTGAGCAGAGGAAATACTTCATAATACATCGTACCTGACGGCAGCAGTGGAATGTAACTAAGTACATTTACTACATTCAAGTACAAATTTGAGGTACTTTCCCTACTCCTGTCCTCTCATGCCACTTTTTTCTGTGGGTCTGTTCACTTCAGCACATTTATCCAGCGTGACGTCACAAAGAGATTTCGCTGAAAACGCTGGAGGAGCTGATGAAACGTGACGTTTTGTCAGAGGCGGAGCTGCAGTCTGTCGGTTTGGGCCGAGGCTCAGATAGAGTTACTGTGAAAGCCATGAGCGAGTGTAAACGAATCCATCCTCAGCCAGCTGCCAGGCATAGCCCGCGATCCGCAGCCCGCGATCCGCAGCCCGCGATCCGCAGCCCGTCTCCAGGCATCCCTCCTCATGTCTGTGCCCCCCCCCCACACACCTCCTCTGTGAAGGAAGTTAAGAGTTTACCACTTCTGTCACAGTCTGAGGAAAAATTCATCCCGAGCAGCTTTAACGCTGAGGTGAGGTGGAGCGGCCATGTTAGACTGGAGCAGAGTACATTTACTCCAGTACTGTACTGACTCTAAAGAAATACACAAATATTGTACTTTTTACTCCACTACAGTTGTTCCTTCCTGTCCAGTGAAAAGCTCGTATCTTCAGATGTGTTGATGCTGAATATTTTCCTTTATGGGTTCCTCCTCCTCCACTGATTATTGATTCATCTGCTCATCAATATCTTCTTTAATCCTTTGGTCTGAAACGTGTCAGTACACAGAGAAACCTGAATAAATGTGTTATGAGTGCATATTTTCATGATACTGTGTATTTATTGTAGGCACTGGGTCAATATTCATGTTGGCATTTTGCTTTCATGTTTTTTTTATCCTTAATATTTTTTATTTTAGAAAAGCAGCAAATCCTCATTGTTGAGAAGCTGGAAACTGTAAATGTTTGGCACGTTTCTTTAATTGACTTTATTATTTTATGTATTTGTACTGCTGAACAGACTAAAGTAAAGGACAACAAAGAACTGCGTCCTCCGTGTTTTTGTGTTGTGACTTTAATGATTTTTTCAATGTTGACTGATTGTTTGTTATTGGAAGATGATTTTCAGAATAAAAAAAGTTCATTCATTTTTTATTTTTTCAAACATGTTAAAGAATCAGTAAAGAAAAACTAAACAGAGTTTGAATTTTCTCAGATGAAACTCGACCAGCTGCTTCGGATGCCGATCATTTCACCGCTGCTCGGTCGCTGTCGGTGCAGGTCGAGGTCATTCCTACGAGAGGAGTCAAAGGTCACGGCCTCCACCTGGACGCCGATGTCACACTCCCAGCTGACGCTCGTCAAACACTCAGATTCATCCTGAACGCCGCCGTCGTGCTCGCTCGTTGTTTCTCGGTCGATGGAGAAACGAGAATCGCGACACGCTGACTGTTTCCACCCAGCGGCTGAATGCGAGGCGTTCACGCCAACATGCCGTCACAGATCTGTGCGCTCGCCTCAGGGAAGGTCAGAGGGTAAGTGTTGTCACATGGTCGGCATAGCTCGCCTAATGACTGACAGGTGGACACGGGCGCTGACCTCTGCTGACCAATCAGAAGGACAGAAAACAGAAATCCGCTTCAGAGGTTTCAGCTCTGACAGTAAGTGCATTTACTCCAGTACAGTACTGAAGTACAGCTGTGAGGTACTTTATACTTCTACTCCACGACATGTCCGAGGGAAATACTGCTCTTTGTACTTCACTCTGTTTGATAACTTCAGATTAATGACACAAAACATAATCACTACATCAGTTCTGCTGTATTATTACTGTATGCTTTGTAAGTGAAGTGAAGGCGCTGCTGGCTGGGGAACAAACGCAGTACTCGTTACTCCGTTAATATTCAGAACTGCTTCACAAACTAACGACTGTGATGTAACTGCAGTTTGTTAATTTCACGGCCTCCATCATCCCCCTGTAAATGAGTCAAAACAACAGTCTGTACAGCCGTTTATTTGTTGGGGGGGGGGGGGGGGGGTCGATGCTCATTAACAGGACAGCCGACAGAAAGACTTTTGTTCCTCCGTCTTCTTTCTTTTAACTGCAGTTATTTAAACTCCACAGTCCCACAGACGCAGAGCTGAAAGGAGTCGAGTAGAGGCCGACGTGCAGCAGATATGAAGCTTTTAAAGGCTTTGTGTGCATTGTTTTATGCACCCCCCCCCCCCCCCAAAAAAAAAAAAACACCCAAACCCACAGACCTGTGACAGAGCTGGAACTGGGAGCAGCTCCTCGACTCTAACAGCTGCTCTGCTGCAGGAATCTCTGCACAGCTTTAGCTAACCTCTCGTTAGCCTTAGCTTAGCTTTTAGCTCAGTTTGCTGCTGATTTTACAGGTTGCTTTCATGGAGTTTATATATATTTCCATAAACAGATGTCAAAAAGTCAGATTGTAGCTGTGCAGTACTGTGCAGTAACTATGCAGTACTGTGCAGTACTGTGGTTTACTGGATAAACTGTAAAGCTGTTTGTTATTGATCTTATTAGCATGTTTCTCTCTGGATAGTCATTCATGTCGTTTCCACTGTTGAAAGAAGTTTACTTAAGAACAAAAGTATCAGCATTTACATATCCTTTATGTACCAAAAGTAAAAGTATTCGCTGAGCAGAATGATCGTTTCAGAATAAAGTTTATTACTCATGCATTAATGTGTTCATCAGTTTAATGTCGCAGCTCTTAAAGGTGATGCTGGGCAGCTCCTGAATTTACCCCAAGGAACAAAATAATACACTGTAATTCATGTATTGATTGTATTCTTCATCTGAATCTGCAAAGTACCTCTGAGGTGAAGTGGAGTACAAGTAGAAAGCAGAGTAAGATGGAAATACTCCAAGTGAAGTAAAAGTACGCATACACAGAATGGTAAACAGAATGAGGCTTCGTCCCATCAGTCCATCCAAATGTGACTTGAAAGCTACGCTAAAGCTAAGCTAAGCTAAAGCTAAGCTATGCTATTACCCCCCCCCACACTGATGTATTTATAGAAGTCTCATCAACACAGATGATTACCAGTAATACAAAGGACTCTGTGTGTGTGTGTGTGTGTGTGTGTGTGTGTGTGTGTGTGTGTGTGTGGGGGGGGGGGGTGTCATGCAGTGAAAACCACAGGGGGGCGACGCTGAGGTTGTAACTGGGGAGGAACTGGGTGGGTTTATTTCTGGATGGTGTGTTGCTCTGGTCCAGGGACCAACAGCTGAGCATGTGCCGGTGCAAGGGCAAGTCGTGGTGTCTGTCCCCGCCGTGAGACCAGATGCAGGTCCTGATAATCGACATCGATGCTGACCTTCAGCAACACACACACACACACACACACACACACACACACACACACACACACACACACACACACACACACACACACACACACACACACACACACACACACACACACACTGCAACACAAACCCTGCAGAGTGAGTGTGTGTGTGTGTGTGTGTGTGTGTGTGTGTGTGTGTGTGTGTGTGTGTGTGTGTGTGTGTGTGTGTGTGTGTGTGTGTGTGTGTGCGCGCGTGTGTGTCGGCCTTTTATTACTGCATCACTTTCATTTGTCTCCCTCAGGAGAAAACCACGAGTCCTCTACTCTGTCATTGTGTGATTGGCTCGAGCTATTACCAAAGCAAATTGGGTTAGCTGACCACAGACCTCTTCATCATCCGAGCTGCAGACGGGGGCTGAGAGACGGAAAGCAAAGCCGGCCGTGTTTCATCTAACCAACTCCAGCCCAGAGACCTTCATCTGCATCAGTGTGTGGAGGTCTGAGGGGGCCAAATGACAGGGAGCCGAGGAGGAGCCGCCTGAGGGTCCTGTGGTCGGTTTCCTGCGTCTGTTATGAGCTCAGCGTGACAGAACGACGGCCTTCGTTGTTTCAGCATGTCGTCATCATGTGGGATTTCTCTGTTTGTCTGCGTTTGACTCACTCGTGGCTTTAAATCAGAGCGACACAGGTGAAAACCACCCCTCCTCACCTGACCTCATCACGATCACCTGACCTCATCACGATCACCTGACCTCATCACGATCACCTGACCTCATCGTTTCATACAGTTACATCATTCTGCTACACCACAGCTGCTGTTCACTGTGTAAATAAACATTCTGTGAATCGTTTCAAGCATTTGATCTAAAATCCTGATGACGACGGAGTGAACCTGGACTTTAACCAACAAACTAAAATCTGCTCCGACTCGTGTGGAGGGAAACTTCATGTCAGTGTCTTCAAAGAACAGAAGCATGTTCAGAGCCTGAGCAGCTGAGCGGTGCCGCCACACGTTCAGGCTCTGAGGGGACTCCTGACTGAGTGACTCCCCCTGCTGGAGAGCTGAGGTACAGCAGGAAAGAGGACAATTTCTAAAACCAAATGTAGTAAAACTGACTCGCGTCTCTCTGAGACACACTGATGACAAATATCCAGTGTTAATGCCGCAGACCACCACAGTCAGAGGGTGTTAGGACTAATGGGTACGGGCCCCGGGGCCCTTGACCAGAGCCTCTGCAGAAAAGTCAATGAAATGACCACAAGGAGACGAAAATAACCAGAGATTCAAAACGAGACGTAAACCAACTAAAAAGAGACAAAAACTGAATAAAAAGAGACGCAAAACAGGAAAAAACTGTCAAAACATTTCACTAAAAACCTAAATATGAACCTTGTGGTGGCGCTGGAGGAGGAGTCTGGGGTCACCAAAATGATTAGGATCCGTCTGTATAAGATTTCATGGGCATTGTCTCACAGCTGTCGGGGTGGACAGACAAACTCTGCCGTCTCCGTCGCGGTGATAACTTCAGTGTCTGAAATATGATCAGTGTGGGATGTTTGTGTGGGACACTGAACGATGTGACTGTCCATGTTTTCCATCTCTTTTCGACGTACTTTCAGATTTATTCACCGTTTATTAAACTGATTTTTTATTTGCTCCAGTGTGAAGCGACAGGACGTGTCTGGGGTTTTCAACGGGGACGGGTGGAAACTAAAAATCAGAAATAAAGTTGGAAAAGAGTTTTCCGGCAAACCGATTTATTTTGTACAAAATAAATACACATTCAAACTACAGAATATAAAACAGAATCAAAGAGTCTCTTCAGCCTTTGCCTCCAGCAGCTGACAACAAGCTGAACATCAGGTCTGAATTATGATCAACTAGACTAACATCAGTCTGAAATGTCCTCTGAGACTCTGCAGCACGTTTTATTCAGACAGAAACACGGAAACGTCCACAACACACGAACAAAAGAGCTGCATGACACCAGCAGCTGCATCGTCAGGAAGTCTTTTCAGACAGTCCGATCGGCTCACGTCACCCATCAAGTACAAAGCACAAGGACAACGAGAGCTTCAGGTCCACCTCAGACCGTCTGGAGGAAGCAGACACCGCTCGCTCGTACGCTCACCTTCATTCACACGCTGACAGGCGTTCAGTCACTCAGCTTCTCGATCAGCCCAGAGCTCTTCATCAGGAGTCTCCCGTCATGATGGACAGGAACTCGTCCTGATTTACTGGAAGACAGAAAAACAAGTTTGTCAGAGAGAAACTTTGCACGTTAATGCTCATCTGATGCCACAAAAACAGACAACACATACCTGAGCAGGTACTTTACGGCAGAGACTACAAAAGGACATTATACTCGGTAATGTGGTAACCATCACTTACTTTCACCGTCTCCGTCAGCGTCAAACTCGTCGATCATACTGCGCAGCTCCTCGTCGCTGATGTTCTCCCCGAGCTCTCGAGCTACTCGTCTCAGGTTCCTCAGACTGATCTTTCCCGACTCGTCATCGTCAAACAGCTTGAAGGCCTTCATGATCTCCTCCTTCGGGTCTCGCTCCAGGATGCGATCGGTCACTGTGAAAGACGTGAACACATTAAGGATTTGTCTAACAGCAGATTTACTCGCTCTGCGCGTCTCCGCCTCCCATCATCACTCTGACGCTCACATGCACGACAAGATCTCTGCAGAGAGATTCAACTGAGCTGAGGGCAAACTTACCAACTTCATTGAAATCCTCAAATGTTATTTTGCCATTTCCCTCTCTGTCATAGTCTTTAAGAATCTTCAAAACATCCACTTTCTTCACCTCAAAGCCGAGCGCTCGCATCGCCACCTGTTGGGATGTTCAGTATGTTTGAACGGAGTCGAGTCGTGGTTTTGATCTTTGTCAGGAAATGACGTGAGACGTAGAGAAACCAGGTTGTTTATATCCCTGCAGTCACGATCCTAACAGCATCCAGCTTTCTGATCATCTACGTGCAGCAATGTCAAGGATTCCTCTTCATCTCAGCATTTCACAGTTAACTGATTTCTTTCTGTCTGAACTCTGCTGGGTTTACTTTCTCCACCTGATCACCATTAATGGACAACAAGAGAGGCAACAAACACCAAAATAAAAGCTCTGCATGCCTCAATAAAAGCAGAAGTCCATCATAATGCAGAGGATAAAGTTTACTGCCACTGATTTCAGTCACTGAAGTTTGGATGCACTCAAACTGAGCTCATCCTCAACAGTTCAGGTAACTCAGTCCAGGTGGAACTGATCTGATCGATGTCGAACACACCTGAACAATCAGATGATCAGAAACCTGGAGCGTTATGGTCGTGGATGAAGGGATATAAATGTTCCAGGTCACATCCCAAATATGATCAGAACCACGATGGGACTCAGAACCAGGACACTGGTGTACATGTAAAGTGAGTGAGTCAATCAATCAATGAATCAATCAAACTGTGCGAACTGCTGACTGAAAAACCTCTTTTCCTTCAACATAAGCGTCCTTCGCTGCTCACCTTCAGCTCGTGGTAGTCGATCTCTTTATCTTTGTCAGTGTCAAACAGCTCAAAAGCTTCTTTGATTTCATGTTTCTGATCCTCTGTGAGCTCCCTCCTCTTCTTTCGCTTGTTTTTGTCTGTCGCTGCAAGTTCAGCTCTGAAGAGACAGATGCCAAAGACAACACATTCACACACACAGCACAAGACTGTTAGCTCTACGGCCGCTCACGTACTGAGTAAAGTAAGTAAGGTCAAGTCACAGAATCTGACAGAGGACATCATGATCACATTTTCACAATGTCTGATACCGTGGAGACACTATTTATGACAACAGCTATCAAAAAGAATGCAGTAAACTACTTTAAAAAGTGCTTCTGGTAACGTTTCATGGTAAGTGTTATCATAATAATAATTAATGCAACAACGAAGATATTGTTTAGCAAATGAATCAGGATTACAGCAGTTCAGCAGAATATCTGTGCACTGATGAGACCGCTCATACTTTAACTATGAAGTAGAAATACTTAGTTTGTTGCATCAATCAACGCGCAGTCCTGCATGAAGACGTCATCATCAACGTCCCCTTAACGTTAAGCTAACCGTGAAGCGCTAGCTAACGGCTCACCGTGTGCTTTACTGCGGGCTATAAATTACGAGAGAATAAGAATAAGACAAGTCACAGAGGCGGTTAGCTAGTTAGCCGTTTCTCCTTCGTCAACTTGTAAAAAAAATGTAGTCTTACAAGTTAGTCGTAGTTTTGCGGATAATTCGGTTAGCAAATGCCACCAAACACTGATGCTAATAGCTAAACATGCTAACGCTAGCTGACGCGAATGAACTACATTTGTCTGCGCGGTTCCACGTTTTCTCTGAGCTGAAGACACGAAGCTGAAGACTGAAGACACGAAGAGCAGCGGGAGACACAGGGCGACTCACCGCAGAGAGAAACTCATCCTCAGCTGATGTTACACGAAACGTTTCTGCTGCTAAACACTCAGATTTCACTGCAACGGAACACAACAAATCCGTTTATTCGCGCTCGTAAGGAGGCTTCCTATTGGTCGCTGGTCACCAGGCAGCAGTGAGGTGTTCTCTGATTGGTTTATGTCACAGCTATTCAATCTGCCGGCTCTTCCTTCTTCTTCTACTTCTTCTGTAAGGTTTCACAGCAATAGTGTCGCATTACTACCATCTGCTGGAGGGAGTGAACTCCTACAGTTTGTTCTTACGGCTGTAGAGTCACTGACACCTGCTGGCCACAGTGGAGGACTGCACTCTTATGTCTGATTAAACAAACGCTGAACGGGTCGTCCTGACCTCCTGACCTCCTGGCCCAGCTCTTGTTACTCTGACAGGATGATGTTCAGTCAGTCTGCAGACATAAAGACCCCAGACACACACTCAGACACCTCCTGGATTATTCATGAGGACTCATCCTGTGAATGTTCCTCCATTCACTTCCTCATTGAAAGCCTGCATGTTCGCCTTTTTTTGCTTCCCCCCTCAAAAGTTCCTCTGTTTTCTTCACCACGTATCACTGAATGTTTGTCTTTGTCCACTTTTTGCTAGCAGCTGTTTGTTGGTCGGTCCACTTTGGTCCAGACTGAATTATCTCAACATCTATTTAATGGATTGACATGAAATTTGGTAAAAGCTCTCAGAGCATGACTTCCACTGACTTCAGTGATCCCCTGACTTTCCTCTGTGCCTCCATGAGGCAGATCCTTGGTTAGATATGAGTCTTCTGAATGCTTTGTTTTTCTACTTGCACTCATATTTAGCCACAGAACACAACAAGGAGGCTCTGAGGGGCCACATTTCTTCCCCTCACCACATGACAAACCCAATAATGGCTCTTACTGTGTAGATGCAGGCATAGCTGCAACAAAGCACAGAACATAATATCTCACTGGAGACTAAACAATTATGATTCCACGCAGAAATATGCTGGGAGGACAAAAACCTTCTCTAATCCGAACCAGAAAACATGGAGCCCTCTGAAGATGATTGGCAGCGTTGGAGGCTCTGGATGAGCTTTTTGCTGTCAGTCAAACCAGCAGCAACATGTTCATGTGTCAGGACATGATGAATGAAAGAGTGAGAGAAATCTGCAGCTCGTCTCAGTGAGGAAACACAGTTCAGTCCAATCCTTTGACTTATGTCCAACTACCTGCAGAACAGCCAGCGTCCCATCAGCCTCAGCTGGACTGTGGTTGCTAATTTGCAAATGCTAGCACGCTAACATGGTAAACATTGCACATGCTAAACCTCAATTCAATTCAATTCAGTATACCTTTATTAGTCCCACAAGGGGAAATTCCAAAGCGTGTTAGCATTGTTAATGTGAGCATGCTAATGTTAGCATTTAGCTCAAATGCTAAAGACCAAACAATGAATTTATTGCATATAGATTTCAAAAATAACTGCCAATAATTGAGATAATTATTAGTTGCAACTACAAAATACATTTTGGATCTGTTCTTTAAATATCAGGGTAGACATTCACAATGAATATTTTAGATTTTTTTAAATTCTTAAGTATAAGTCTTTCAATAATCTGTCCTCAGTAGAAGACAGAGGACGTTTCTGAAAGCTTTGCTAACCCGCCCGTCCACATAAATCCAGTCTCTTCAAAGTCTTTGACCCCTGACGTCCTTTCCAGCACTATCACGTCTTTCCCACAGAGACGTCTCGTCAGCAGCGACGCTCCCGTAAAGGAGGTGCCGCCGGGTCTCCTCTTATCTCACAGCGCGTCTCCTGTTTCACATGTGTGTGCTCAGATAGACGCTCATAGAGGAGTCGTATCTCCTCACAGGAAGGAGTCGACTCGCTCGTCATCCCTTCAGTCTCTCCTTCACCGTGACTCCTCTTCCTCTGACGTGACATCAGAGGGTGAGAAAATAACAACAACACACTCAGCTGTGGTGTCGACCTGATGGCCTAACATGAAGCCGTGAAAAGGCCAAAAAGCCGTTTGTTAAAAACTCAGCACAATACTGAGTCACACCCAACTGAGGAAGATTATCTCCCTCAAGTGTGCTAAAACTTGGAGCTGGGTGTGACTGATTTACACAAACATGCTCTACTCGTTGAGCCCAAGATGAGATTAAACGTCACACACGAAGGTCAGTTCACCCAAATGATGAAACCCTTAATGTGGGTGATTTCGTCAGAGTTTGAGATGTCGGTCACAGATTTCTTCCCAAAACAACGGAGGTGAGAGGAATTTAGCTTACTTTAAAACAGTGTCTCCGTCTCAGCACAGACCAACCAATCAACTGTCCTCACGTGGACGATTTCTTCTGCTGAAAGTAAAGTAACGTGTTGAAGGTGGAGCGAGTCTACATCCATGCCAGCAGCTCCGTGAAGCTTTCTCAGGCACAGCTAAATGCTAACAATGATGACGCTAACATACTCATGTTAAGCACACGCAATGTTTCCAATGTTCAGCGTCTTTCCCGTCAATCCGTCTGACAGACGTCAAAGTGTTGGACAAACAGAGCAGCAGAGTCTCGTTTGGACACTAACGTGGTCAAAACTCCTTTCAGCCTTTGAAAATCTGGTCCTTCTGTCACCAGCGAGTGTCTGCTTAAACATGGATACTGAAAGTACATGTGAGGTCAGTGAATTACCCATCAGCCTCAGCGCTGCTGTCCTGTGTTTGAACCCCACTGACCCCCCACACAGACCCACGCCTCCTCCCTCCTGACGGACTAACCTTGAACTCGGTCCTTGTTGCTGAGGTGAACCTGAGGAGGGGGCGTGATGTATTTACCTTATCCAGGATCAGCAGGCGGCACACAGGCGGCTTTTTGAGGAGGCCACATGTGAGCGTGCCGCAGAGAGGACGTGCGCTGGGCCGGGCGGCGGGAGGCGGAGGAGGCGGGTGGAGGAAGACCTGGTCCCAGAAAGCAGCTTCTGTTTGGACTCTGACAGGGTTTGATTCAGTCTTCTCTGAAGTTTAACTCAGCGAAGTTCTGCTGCGTGAATAAATGATTGACACAAACTTGGATTTTTCAGATAAAAAAAAATTATCATCAAGCTTTTTTAAGGCCAAAGCTGCAAAATCCAGAGTTTCCCCACAGCTGCACACAGTTTACACAGCGAACATCCAACATTAAATAACTCTCAGATATTAATCTTTTCATACAGAGACGACGACGTCAGGTGAGAGATAAGAATCAGAATCGGCTTCATTGGCTAAATATGTGTGCACATAGGAGCAATTTAAACACCGCAGTCAATAAATTCACAGAGGAAGAAGAGTGAAGAATAAGATAAAAAGTGCTAAATATAACATAAACAATATTTACATCATAAAAACAGAGTCAGATGCTTCAGTTCCTCCTCTAACTGTCAGACAGTTAAAGCTTAAAGGACCAGCGTGCAGCATTTAGTGACATCTAGTGGTGACGTTGCAGATTGCATCTGACTGAATACCTCTTACCTCACCCTCCTTTTCCAAACGTGTCGAAGAAGCTACGATGGCGGCGATACTCACGAAAAATACAAAATGCGCTGTCCAGAGTCAGTGTCTGGTTTGTCCTTTCTGAGCTTCCGTAGACATGGCGGACTCCGCTGAAGAGGCCCTGCTCCCTCTGTGGACACAAAGAGCTCATTCTAAGCTGACGAAAACACGGTTTTTATTTTCAGGTGACTGTACAAGAAAAAAAGGCTTTAAAAGGTTAATTTTCTCAGGATGTAAAGTACAAATACACAGTGTAAATACTAAAATACACAGAAATACTTAATTCCCGTCACGTTGCTTCACACCGTGAACTGTGAACGGTCACTGCGGGTGGAGGAAGCTGAGGAGGGGCTGCAGCGTGTTAAAGTCTCAGTGTTTGGCATGTGTGTGCGTTCATGCCATTAAACATAATTCCCCTGAACTCCACCCTGGACGAGGACAAAGACCCCCTGTCCACACGCTGGGAGGGCGTAGACGCTGCGCCCAGCAGCAGCAGCGCTGCCTCAGTTTCCTCAAAAAGCCTTTGTTGAGAAAAGCAGAGCAGCAGCTGGTTTGAAGAGTCACTTTCTGAAGATGAGGAGCTGATGAAGGCCTGTCTGACAGGTCTGACGAGCAGCAAGAGCTAACATGCTCACAAGTCAGGGACCAGCGGGGGAAGAAGTACTCAGATCTTTAAGTAAAAGTACTTTTACCACAACAAGTAAAAGCACGGCCGTCCTGTGAGAACTACGTATCTCCAAAAAGTGTGACGAGCTCAGAGAAACAGGCTGTTTTCAGCTTTGTGATGGAGCTTTTTCAGCTGATCCAAGAGGCTTTTAAAAGACTTTTATTGAGCTGAAGAAGACATGAAGGAACTCTTCATCCTTCAGTTCAGCAAAAACATTCAACACTGCTGGAGATACGAGCTTTTCACTGGACAGGAAGGAGAGTAACTCGTAAATGAAGCTGTCAGATAAATGTGGTGGAGTTAAAAGTACACTTGCAAAGTACAAGTACAAAGTGGCAGAAAACATAAATACTCAAGTAAAGTACAAGTACCTTGAGTTTGTAAGTACAGTACTCAGTAAATGTGCTCAGTTACAGTCCATCCCTGGATGTCTGCAGACATTATTGTGGGTATCTGTTCCTCTCTGAGAGCTTACGGTCAGAGATGAGTCAGACTCTGAGCTGTTTGTGATCCGTCTTCATTAAAGAGGAACGAAGCTCGAAATCTCTGAGACTTTCCTCCACATGAACTCTGCTGAGACGCTTGTTTGGAAAAGCACAATTTAATGAATCAAAGCTGAAGCCTGGATGAAAAATGTTTGGCTCCTGACAATGAATCAAGTGTTTCACAATAAAATCAAAAGTTCAAACGTCTGCAGTCCAACATGCTGAGTGTCCACATACTTTTGGCCACCACAGAAACGCCTGGTCTGCTATTGGACACTCACAGCTCATTAAGTCCACGCTCAGATTGATCTCTGGGACGAGGCTCTTGTTCAGCTGACGGCCTGATTGCCGACCTTTTCAACTCTTTATTACTTCAACCTTTCGCTGTAAAGCTCGCTGACCGCGACGGCGGAGCAGTTAATGGCGCGCTTTTAGCCGAGCGAGGGACTAATGCATGAAACTCATTCGGTTTACGGCCCAGAAGCCTGAGTCTTGCAGGTTTGCAGCATAAATCTCACTTCTCCTTATTGAGCAGCGTTTGCTTTACGTCATTAAACATCTCTCAAAGCAACTCGTCTTCACTTTTCTTCTGTTTACTGACACAAGCTGAGAGAAAACAGGCCGCTCATAAAACCAGTGGAGGAGGAAGTTTCAGGAAGGATCTGAAGATGTCTTCCTCCACCTTCCTCCACCTTCCTCCACCGCGACAAGATCATTATGCAACTCTGAGGACGGCTCCAGAGGGAGACCAGCACTTTCATCTGGATCTTCTGAATCCTTTACGAGTCCTTTCAGCGATGTTCTCGATCAGCTGAGAGAATAAACTGTTTGACGTCTGGCTCTGAGCCCGCGCTCGTAAAGCCTCCATTACTCTAACGAGCTTTTGAATGGCTGAACAACAGATGAAGGCCAGAGAGAAAGAAAGGCAGGTGTGAATGTGATGTCATAAGGCAGGTGACGGTGAGGCGGAGCTGGGTGGAGGAAGGGGGATGGAGGGAGGGAGGTGGATAGAGGGAGGTGGATAGAGGGAGGTGGATGAGGGAGATGGATGTCGGAGAGCTGGATGGAGGGAGGTGGATGGAGAGATGGGTGGAGGGAGGTGGGTGGATGGAGGAGAGATGGAGGGAGGGGGATGGATGGAGGGAGGTGGATGGAGGAGAAATGGGTGGAGGGAGGTGGGTGGAGGGAGGTGGGTGGATGGAGGAGAGATGGGTGGAGGGAGATGGAGGGAGGAGAGATGGATAGAGGGAGGTGGGTAGAGAGAGGCGGGTGGAGGGAGATGGATGGAGGGAGGTGGATGGAGGGAGATGGAGGGAGGAGAAATGGGTGGAGGGAGATGGATGGAAGAGAGATGGATGGAAGAGAGATGGGTGGAGGGAGGTGGGTGGAGGGGGATGGATGGAGGGAGGTGGCTGGAGGGAGGTGGGTGGAGGGACGTGGATGGAGCGGGAATGTGATAATTGGAGAGTAATGACTCCTCGGGTGAGCGTGTTGTGAAACGTTGCCGCAGCTCAACAGCAGGAACTGTTCCTCATTACGCTTCCTGTGGGCCGCGTCCCATTCAGCTCAGTCTCTCACAGACTGAACCGTCCGTCCATCCAAGTGAAACCAGTTACTGTTGTCCCAGTTTACACGGTTCAGAACCAGGTTTCTGATCATCAGAGTCGGTCAATCATTAACGTAAGAGCCAGGCAGCAACCTGCAGGTCTAAACACTGACGTACCAAAAACTGCAGTTCCTCAAATGGCCACTAGAGGCTGGTTCCAAAAGTGAGCCAGTCCCCATAGACCTCTATGTTTACTGCCTGGTACTAAAACAGTTCAATAACTCACTAGTTTCAATTTAATAAGGCTTAAAGTTATGCATAATTATGGGCGTGGCCTCTTTGAGTGACATCTGGGTTTCATCAACCAGGCTTCATCCAGCCGCCTCAGCTCCACCCACACTCCACCTCCTTACCCTTTTTTGGATTAGCCGGACTTTGGTGGAGGCTGCAAATATGGTGACTGGTTTGACTGTCGTAGCTGATGGAGGTGGAGCTGGTGTTAGATTATGACTTCATCACGGATCAATCAGCTGATCAGTTTCTCCATTAACTGTTAACAATGAAATATATTTAAAAAAGGTTTATAGACACTGATGAAGGTGGAGGAGGAGGTGCACATGTCCCTCCATCAGGAGCAGCTTAAGTCTCTTGTTCAGGGACTCTTGTGGACTGGTGGGGGTCCCCGGGGGCCAACGTGAAGCTGAAGCTGCTCAGAGAGTTTAGTTTCAGGACGTGGAGTGTTGGAAATAAAGGAAGAGATTTCCTGACAGTCATTTTATCTGAATGTCCAGTGTGAGACTGAGACACGTGGACTGAGGGACAGTGAAGCAGCTCCACAGGTGTGGACACTTCAGTGTGAAAGAAAAGGTTTTACTGCAACAGATGGACTTTAAACTTGACGTTTTATACGCCTGAGAGCTGTGAGACAGGAGGAGCAACGACTCTAAATCAAGTTTGTCATCGCGCATTGAGCAACAGGGGCTGGGTACGTCCTGTCAGAGGCTGAGAACAACAACCAAAGACCAGATCCAGCTCAGGTCCCGAGGATCCCCTGCAGTGATGAGGGGCCAGCGGCCAGCCCCCCCGGCGCAGTTTGATCCCTCTGCTCAGTGAAGCTGATCTTTCTCCTCCGTTTGAGCCGCAGACCTGGAAACACAGCTGCAGCCTCACCGGAGTTTCCCGCACTTCTGCGCATATTTCACCTGCATGCGTCAGAGCGCGGACTCCTCTCATCATCCGTGCGTGTGAGAGCAGCACGCGCGCGCACACACACACACACACACACACACACACACACACACACACACACACACACACACACACACACACACACGAGGAGGAGCGCGGCTGGTCGCTGCTCCTCTCGGACCCAGCAGGAGACACTGAGAGCGTCCACGCGCCTGTTTGGTCGTACCTTCACGTGCGTAAACGCTGTGCGCTTCATTCCGCATCTGGAGGCTTGGACCGCAGCACAGCTCGCAGAGCTCCGACAAAGGTAAGCTCCGAGCCTGCTGTTAACATCTGTCAGGGTGATTCAAGGCTCATTTCACTCTCTGCCATCTTCTCTGACACGCGGCTGCTTGGTGGACTGATGAGCGCGCGCGCTGTTTTGGCACTTTATTGCCTTTATTGGATGAGGACAAACACACAAAGACAGACAGGAAGCTGGAATATGATCAGAACCAGTGAGACCAGTTTGAATAGTTCAGTGTTTCGCATCAGGACGCCTTTCAGAGCGTCATATGATGAATTACTGGAGGCTGTTTGTTGGAATTAGTCACATGTGATGGAGTCCAAACGTCTGAGGACACGACAGAGAATCATAACAAATGACATGACAAACTTTGTTTATGAGGCCACTTCAATGGAAAGTCATTTAACAAACAGAAAGAGAAGTTAAGATGAAATGATTCAACATTAAAATCAGTCAGAGGTGAGTTTTTACAGAAAAAGCTGCTTCAGCACGAGCGTTAAAACATGAAACTGCAGAAGAAAACACACGTAAGTTTAAGGTAAACCTGAACGTCTCTGGTGTTAAACGGTTTGTTGGTGTCTGCTGATGACTCTTTAACTTAAATGACGTTTGAGTGGATTCTTTTGGCTGAAATGAGCATCATGTCTTCATTCTGAGCTGACTGTGATCATCACACCTTAAAACCTGTTTGTGGAGGTTTCAGTTCAGAGTGTGTGTGCTGCTGGACTGAGTGTGTGTGCTGCAGGACTGAGTGTGTGTGCTGCAGGACTGAGTGTGTGTGCTGCTGGACTGAGTGTGTGTGCTGCAGGACTGAGTGTGTGTGCTGCTGGACTGAGTGTGTGTGCTGCAGGACTGAGTGTGTGTGCTGCTGGACTGAGTGTGTGTGCTGCTGGACTGTTGGTGTCCTGCTCCCTGGTGGACTTCAGGTCTGGGGACTGTCCTCAGACAGGTCCTCAGACAGGTCTGCTGGCTCTCTGGTGCATGTTCAGCTTCAGTCCTGGACAGAGCAGCTTGTCTTTGAGTCCACAGTCAGACGAACATCCACACGTTGGATGTTTCCTCCACCTTCGCCTGGAGGTGGATGCAGTATTCTCACCTTTTTCCTGATGGAGAATGCTGATGAAAATGTGACTGAATGGGTGTTTTTGTTGTTAAAGAGGGAAAAACGAGTTCTGGTTTTGTGGCGAGTTGAGACTCTTTCTTGGCTCCGTGCACAGATTTCTTAACGTCGAAGCTCCCGGCCAAGAAAAAATGAGCTTCAGAGGTGCTGAAAGCTGCTTTTCTTACCTTTGGCAGAGCTGGGCTAGCTGTTTCCACCTGCTCCCAGTCTTTATGCTAAGCTAAGCTAACTGCCCGCTGGCTGTAGTGACTGTGAATAATCTCTCAGGAAGAGTCTTCCTCTAATGAAAACCTTCGTGTCTTGTGTGTGTAAACATCTCCTCCAGTCAATCTTCCACTGTGGATTTTTGACATTTCCATTCTGACGTTTTTGGATTTGAGTGATTGACTTCTCGGTCTGTTGCAATTTGCACGAAGTTTTCAGTCACTGGAATAACTGGAGTGTGAAATTGTCTCCGCAGAGCTCAATAAACTGAGGTTTGTAGCTGTGCTCGCGACCGGCTCGCCATCTGTGAGCGGCCTCCACCATATTTGTTGGAGTTGTCATAGTTGTGGTCGAACATGTTGTGCAGCGAGTGATTTAGAGCCGAGGACGTCGAGGGGCTGCGAGCCTCCAGCCCAACAACCCCTCTCTGTGTGCTGGCTTAGACTTGGTGGCTCCACCCTGACCCCCACCCATTACCCTGCACCCACCCAAGACACACACACACACACGCACGCACACACACAGACACACACAGACTGAGCCTGCAGCGTCAACCCCCCAAATGAAAAGGGGGGTGTATTCTCTGCAGTGACACACACACACACAGTCAACTTCAATTTGTTCAGGAAACAACAGGTTAAACGAGTGTGTGTGTGTGTGTGTGTGTGTGTGTGTGTGTGTGTTTCTGTGGGGCTCAGATGTTAATTAAGAGGTCTCTTTATTTGCCGTATGAATAGACGTTTCTGTCGTGTTGACTGATGTGTTTGCCGTCTTCTGGCTGCAGCTTGAAAGCAAATGTTCCCCGAAATAATCTGTGTGTGTGTGTGTGTGTGTGTGTGTGTGTGTGTGTGTGTGTGTGTGTGTGTGTGTGTGTGAATACTTCAGCATTATTTGTGTAGCAGACACCCTCTCGAGGACATTTTCTGAACTTTCCCGCAGTGTAAATGAAGCGGAAACATTCACTGAAGGTGGAAAGTGACAGACTCAGGTGTGTGCAGGTGAGCGCGGACGCACCTCGTCTGAACATGTGACTGTCAAAGGCGTCAGAGGTGAAGCAGGGCTGCGGTCGTGTTCACTTCCAGCCTCCTCGTCTCTCCGTTAAGGTCGTGGTTTGCTCAACATGTTCGTGAGGCGTGTCGTCCAATCAGGACGAAGCTTATTGCTCCTCGCTCAAAGGCAGCAGCTCAGAGAGTTAAGACGCAGTGACTCGTCCAAATGGATGTAACGCTGGGTTCAGATTACATGATATCAAAGTGGATGACAACCGAAGACTCATCTGGACCAAACAGGTCCAAATCTTTTTGTCTTCTCTCCCAAGCTTGACAATTCCACGCCATGTTGGTGAAGATGACCAATAGGAGCGCAGGTCTCCAAGTTTCCTCAGTGTCAGAACAGTTTTTTAATAGTTTTCCGAAAGCTTCATTTTCAGTGACCTAACACTGTGTTAGTGTGTGGACGAAGGAACAAAGCACACAGAGAGCTTCGTCTAAATGTGAACCAGGCCTTAGATGAGAAGGTCGACAGCACCTTCAGGTCTCTGTGGTAAACAAGAAACGAGAGCCGGGACGCAGTTAGCTTAGCTTAGCTTAGCTTAGCTTAGCTTAGCATGAGGACTGGAAACAGGAGGAAGCAGCTGGTGTGTCTCTGTCTGCCAACACCTCAGCAGCTCACGTTTGTTTCATCTGATCACAAACATCAGCGTATCCGTCCGCCCAGACCTTCTCCACAGGTGAGCAGATACAGGTGATGAGCGCTGCTTTTGGTTTTGGTCGCTCCAGCAGCTCTTCAGCAGGAAACAGGAAGTATTTCCGACATGTGACTCCCTGTGTTGCTTTTACGTTTCAGGTTCTGTAAGAGTTAAACAAACGAGATGCAGCTTTGAACTTTATGCTAAGCTAAGCTAAGCTAAGCTAAGCTAATGCCTCTGTTGTGTCCTGATATTATGAATTTCTTATTTTTCTTTTGTGAATGACTGAGTTTTGTTTATGAAGCAGAAACCAGGTACCAGAGAAGACATGAGTTAAAACCTGAAGCTCAAACTGGCAACCTGTTCAATATCACTCATATCTGTTTAATAACACTCGGCTGAGACCCGCGCTGACCTTTGACCTCTAGCTTTTACTCCTGGCTCCACTGGAAGGCGGCATAAAGAGAGATTACAAGCCCGCATACAAAACCTGACTGACTGAGTCACTGGATGTTTTCTTCAGGGTCGAGTTAACAGAGCGGAGAGTCGTGAATTAGCCTCTCACAGCGGGGGAGGACTGGATGAGGGGGGGAGGACGGGGTGAGGGGGGAGGTGAGAGGTGGGAGGGGGGCGAGGGGTGACGGTGGAGACAATCTGCCCCTTAAAGAGTCATATATCGTGGAGAGGTCGACCGCTGCTGCTGGGCTCCGCGGTGATGACGGAGGAGTTCAAAGGTTTGAACGTGAACATGACAGCGAGCGCAGGGAGGACGTGAAGAAGAGGAGGCAGGATGAAGAAGCCTCGCTGTCAGCGTGCAGCTCTCGTGTCCATCATGGATTCAAAGATCGAATGAACTCAAACTGTTTCTCCTCATCAGTGAAAACGCTTCGTTCTTCTTTCTCTCTTCCAAACTGACGTTTGGTGGTTTCCTCGTGGAAACTGCTGCCGTGCGTCCTGCGCTGGTCGACCTCGCAGCTCTGAGGACGACAGAAAGCGATCGGTCGTCTTTAAATAAACGTTCGAGGCTCAAAATGTAACGAAAAACAGCAACAATCAGAGAAAAATCCAGAACGTGAAAACAGACTTGAGTATCTGAACTTTGTTTTTCTTCTTTTCCATCAATCAGACGACCCCTCAGGTTTCTATGGTGACCCTTTAGAGGGGCCCGACGCCAACGTTTGGCCCCACTGGCTTCAGTGTGAACAGTCCAGTAGAGTCATAGAAGCAGAGATCAGACGTTTTAGTGTAATAAACGATACCACTGTCCCTTTACGTCCAGCTGTCCATCAGCAGGTGAGGGAGCGTCTTTTCTGGACTCTTTCTGGGGAACATCAGGTTGAAACGTTGGTTTCTTTGTGGGCAAACATTTGATCGTTCAGCAGGAAGCTGACAGCCGTGAGCGATACGACCTGCCGCCGGATGAACGAACACTTTGACGCTGTGTGACAGGATCTCTGCGGGCCGAGGCCAACGCTGCATCCGATTAGTTTCTCAGAGATTCACACGGAGCTTCCTGATTGGACGTCAGGGTTCTCGCTCCCCTCGCGCCGCCTCGCAGGCCACCAAACCTGCCTTCACAGACCCACTGTGCTCCACACTGAGGACTCTTTGTGGCGGCCGCGGTGGTGTGACGGTGACGTGTCGGTCGGTAGTGGACCGGTTTGAACCCGCCGCTTCGACCGCTGAGGAAAATACATGTTCTGTGCAACAAGGAGCCTGACTGAGCTATTTGTGAGCAGCCGGCTGTGTGTACAGTAAATACCCCACCCGTCACTTCCTACCCCACCCACATGCAAACACATACGAGCTCTCACATGCGAGGTGGACTGTTCGTCTCAGGCTGCTGAGGCCTGTTACGTCAGGCTGCTCCTGCTCTACATGCTGAACGAAGCATCACTTCACGTCAGTGTGAGAGCAGCTCACCGTGGAAACGCTCGGCGAGGGGAGGAAACACCGTCACACACACTCCGCTGCAGTTTAGGTTCGTCTAAAAACAAAGCCTGTGTGTGGTTGGAGGGACGAGGTTTCCGTGCCTGTCAGAGGGCGGCTTTACTGGAAGAATGTGCCGAATTTGTTTTTGCTATTTTTAACTTTCTTTTACCTACAAACAGAGTTTAAATGTGACTTTTCTGGCCTGGAAAGTGGTGAGAGGTTGAATGTCTGCAGGGACTCCGGGTGCGACGTCTTATCTGTCCAACGGGACTATCAGCGTCACAGCTGGGTGACCTGAAATGTTCTCCAGAGCTCTGAGCAGCAGCAGCCTCGGACATCACCGAGATAGCAGCACGTTAAAGAGTCCACCGCCGTCCCTACACCATGAAGCCGACCAATCAGAGCGGCCTGCTTTGGACTGCTGTTATCACCTCCTTCTGTTTATCTGTAATTATTTACAGTGTAACAACATAATTTCCCCTGTGTGGGATCAGTAAAGTTATATCTTATCTTAAATCAGGGCATCTTTTCACAGAGATTTTATTTTAAGCCGTCAGTCAGTCTGTCGGATGGATTTGACGTTTTTTCAGGACAAGCTGTAATATCTTTGTTGATCTTCTGATTTTCCATCTAGCGCCATCATCAGGTCAACATTTTAACCCATCTACCTCAGCTGGACTTTGTGTTTAGTGCTAATCAGCGAAGCTTAGCATGCTAACGTGCTAAACAAACATGGTATAAACAGACCCACTTAATATCAGCATGTTAGCATTGTCACTGTGAGCATATTAGCATACTGACGTTAGCATTTAGTTTTCTTATTCCACACATCCTTCTTCATAGTCGAAAACATCTGTGTTCAGTACCCACAATGCAACTGCTGACAGCTGGGTGCTACATTGGAGCATGCTATGCTAGCAGCGGTTAATGTAGCTGCAGACGTCTGATCAGCTTGATTCAGCCTCACACTTCTTCAACCAATGCTGACTCGAGTGACATCACTCGAGGACGTTTCTTCACTCAGCTTCCTCTGAGACGCCGAGACTTTATGTAACTTGTTCATGCAGTAATTCTCCCATCATGCACCTGGAGGTCGCCACACTTCCCCTTTCGAGGAAATGCAGAGCTCCTCTCTGACAGAAACATAATCCACAGCTTGACATCATGTTCTTTCTGTCTCTTTCAACATAAATCAGCGTTAACGTCAGCGTGTAATGGAATCCATACGTTGATCCGACCGCCTGCTTGGCCCCGAGAGCCGCTGTGGCCCCTTCGTCACGTAAACACACTGGAGGGGCCCCGCCGGGTTTCCACTCTGCAGCAGTCAGACTGATGCATCGCCTCAATGAAACTTTGTCAGGGACGATAACGAGGCAAAATCTCGTTAAGAGGAAAATACCGTTTCCTGTTTAGTGTGTATCTTCTTTATGAAATGACAGCAGGGCTGCTTTGATCACCTATTGGTTGATTGATGATGTCAGAAAACAGTGAAACGGCCAATCACAGTTTTGTTTGTCTGATGATGTAAAACAGGAAAAAGCAGCAAACTATCACATTCGAGTCACTGGAAAAGTGGAATTATGCACCAAAAGAACACGTTTGTGCGTGTGTGTGTGCGTGCGCACACGCGTGTGTGTGCATGCGTACGTACGTGCGTGTGTGTGTGTGTGTGTAAAGAAGGTGGATGTTTTCTCCATCTGGTTTCTTCTAGTCTCAGATAAAGTTTCACTCAGTCAAAGTGCTCATGAACAGATTTATGGACACACACAGACACACACAGACACACACACACACACACACACACACACACACACACACACACACACACACACACACACACACAGCCTGATGAAGATGACTGATCGTGCAGTTTGTCATGATCATCGTGGATTTCTGCAGCTACAACAGCGTTTTGGTTTTTGATTGACAGACAGAAACTTCTTCTGACTCCACGTTCGTCATGGAGTCGTAATAACGTCTGACTGTCCTCGTTTGACCTGTGGAGACCTTTATCACACACGTCCTCTCGCTGTGAGTCTCGTCTGTCTGCAGCCGTCTCCGTCTCAAGCCTCCCCTCGGGTCTCTCTGACTTTAAAGCTTTCGCTGTTTCACACTTCGTTTATTCCTCCCTCTGAAGGAGGTTTGTGAGGGTCGAGCGGCGACTCGCTCCCTTTGCAGCTTCATCATAAATATCTGTCAGCAGCGGCCTCAGAGCAGCGGGACGTCTCCGGAGGCGAAGGACCCGACGTCTCAGGGGACACATGAGGTGTGACGCTGAAGTATCAAACGTGTTTGTACAGATGTGCACTATAACCTCATCCACTCACTCATTCAGTGACTTTAGGCCAGGTGAGGTCACTGTGACAGCGTTAGCTTGCGGGCTAACAAGCTTCAGCTGGATGCAAAATATAATGAAGAAAAGATTTGTTGTGTTTTCAGTTAAGAACAAAAAAAATGAAAAATAAGAAGCTGGAAAAAATGAGTCAGTGGAAAATAAACAGACGAATAAATCAAACTATCGTTTGTGGACAAACTGGGCTCGAATCGCTGCCGGCTGATGGTGGGATGTTTACTCCAGTACTGCACTTCTGAAGTACTTTTACTTGTTACTTTATACTTTGACTGCACTACATGTCAGAGGGAAATATTGGACTTTTTACTCAGTTTATTCTGACAGCGTTAGTTACTTAAACATAAATAAACTAATAAATAATGATGTATTATTATGGATGAAGCTAAACTGGCATTAAATTATAGTCATTAAAATAAGCTCCACCTTTACCAGCTGCATCAGCAAAGTGATGAACACGCTGATGCAGTTTAGAGGAATTTTCTGCCGCTTCATACTAAATAACTTCAATGACAAATATCCCTGATTTCCAGGCTTTAGTTACTCTGCAGATTCAGATTAGAACAGAAAACATGACACCTGGCACACACGATGACTCACAGCAGAGCAGGTGTGTCCCTTCACTGGAACAGATGACGTGTTTTCAGAATGTCTCATCACAAACACTGATTACGTTCAGATGATTTCCGAGGAGCCGTGACGGCGCCTTCGACATGACAGAACAGCTCGTAGGTACGCTGGAAAAGACAGATGTGCAGCTGCAGCAGTCAGCAGGTCCTGCATGAGGACGCAAACACAAACTGGTCTGCAAAGATCCCAACTTCACTTAAACAGGACTGAGAGTCTGCTGCCATGCTAGCAGCTCTGAGGCTGCGCTGACACACAGTGGGCTTCGAGCTAAATGCTAACGGCAGCATGCTAACACAGTCAATAGGTTCACATGCAGCCGTGCATGCTCACATTAACAAACACAGCCTCCCTGTTTCATTCGTTCACAAAGCCATAAAACCGTTTAGCAGCAGAAATGTGTGTTTTCTTCCACGTATGCAGCCCTGCCAGCTGTTGGTGAGCTGACTGTAAACAGAGACGAGGCCGTGTGTCACAAACTGCAGCGACTGAGACGAATGAAAGGCTCCTGAGGCCTGAAAGGTGTTGGCACATCCCTCATGTCTTAATCAGAAAATGCTCCATTTGGAATGAACCCTGTAATCATGAGCGTGGCTAAAGGATGAAGATATCATCTTACTTTTGATTCGTCCCAGGGAAGCTAAAAACCTCCCATAATGCAACTCAACGGCGGCTTCTCAGCGGCCTCTGGAGGTAATGCTGCTGCTCCTCCAGAGCCGCAGTTATGTTAGCACTTGCTGAAAGTGTTTAGCATTTGGAGAAGAGGTCAAAGGTCATATAAACTTCTAATGGATCGTGTTGCTGTGAAGAGCTGCGAAATAAAAAAGAATAACCAAAAAAGGAATGGAAACTCCAAGTGTGTGTGTGTGTGTGTGTGTGTGTGTGTGTGTGTGCGTGTGCGCGTGCGCGTGCGCATGTGCGTGTGTGTGTGTGTGTGTGTGTTTTAGGACACAGGAGGTGTGTTTGAGGACTGGACCTCAGTGTTGACGTCCAGTGAGTAACATTAGCGCTCCTCTTCCAGTTTATCTTCCCTCAGTGCTGAAGCCGTTTTGTTTAGTTTGACCCTCGCGGCTGCTGCGAAAACACATTCATATTTATTTATTATTCCTGTTTCCTGCCAAAAAGTGACTTGATATGTCTGGGTTTGCCAAAATCTGTGGACCTTTTAACCATTCGACAAAGCCTCACGTCGATGTGACGCTGCATTTTAAATGCACATTAAATCTTGATGGAAGCTCAGAAATATCATCAGCAGAAGGTTTAAAACATAAATCCTTCAGCCAGCAGCTCTGCCAGCTTTCACTGCGCAGTGGAGCCTGAGCTAAATGCTAATGTTAGCATGCTAACATGTTCACAACGGCAATGCTAGCAGGTTGATGTTTAGCAGGTCTAACGTTTAGCATGTTTAGTGTGTTAGCATGCTAACAGTGGCTAATATGAACAGCTGATGGGAATGGCGTTAGTGCTGCAGGAGTTTGGTTACGGTGAGTAAGTTTCATCCTCTGGGGACCACGAATGTCTGGACCAGGTTTCACGCTGAACCGTCCGATAGCTGTTGAGACATTTGAGCGAACGAGCGACTGACGTTGAACCAGCGAGTCGACTCGAAAGTAAAAGTAGAGTTTGCAGTACAATTACCACACACACGGTACACAGGTACACACACACACACACACACACACTCACACACACTGGCGACCTTTCAGAGTAAAGCACAGTATCGCTCTGTGTGTGTGTGTGTGTGTGTGTGTGTGTGTGTGTGTGTGTGTGTGTGTGTGAGTGACTGCATGTGTTTTTGTTGGCGTCCTGCAGGAACAATCAGGGACTGGGAGGAGTCCCTCTGAGACCAGAGACCACTTCAGCTCCAACTGCAAGAAATCTGTGTGAACCGATCACTGGCTCTGATCTCATCTCCATGTTTTCTTTTAGTTTTTCATCTGTTTTCCTTTTTGAAGCGAGTGAGGCTGAAAGTGACGAACTGCAGTTAACCTGCAGCGTTCATGCAAACTGTTTTCAGTGTTTTCAAGCATTTTCCTGATAATACCGATGTGCTTTTACTTTGATAGGACATCTAATGCAGGATGACAGAGTATTTTTACGCTGTGGTATTGTTGTGTTTGCTCCAGTAAAGGTGTGGGAGCGTCTTCCATCACTGAACTGACCTGAAAATAAAACAAGACGGGAGCTTTATAACTCATTTCTGTGGTCATGAGCGGCCGAGCGCCAACACTCAGAGAGGAAACCCAGAATTAAAGCTCGCTCACGTTCCGCTCGCTGCACGCTGAGAGGAACCATCAGCACGCCATCAGCACGCCATCAGCACGCCATCAGCACGCCATCAGCACGCCGTGCGAGCGCAAACAGGTGACGCACGCTCACACCTGGTCTGTAGAGACGGGGCCTTGTTTACCCTCCACACAGATGGATGCTGAGGAATGTTTTCAGTGCCGAGGACATGTGTGTGTGTGTGTGTGTGTGTGTGTGTGTGTGTGTGTGTGTGTGTGTGTGTGTGTGTGTGTGTCTGATGATGTCGTAGCCATGTGTGAATTCCCGTCATAAACAGCTGAGTGAGTCTGCAGATGACGCCTGCTGGTGTCAGATCTGATAATACTGTGTCTCCTGTGTCTGTTGTCCTCTTGTCTCTGGTCTCTTTAGATCATTTTGTCTCCTGTGTCTGTTGTCCTCTTGTCTCTGGTCTCTTTAGATCATTTTGTCTCCTGTGTCTGTTGTCCTCTTGTCTCTGGTCTCTTTAGATCATTTTGTCTCCTGTGTCTGTTGTCCTCTTGTCTCTGGTCTCTTTAGATCATTGTGTCTCCTGTGTCTGTTGTCCTCTTGTCTCTGGTCTCTGTAGATCATGATGTCTCCTCGTTTATGTCAGGACGTTCCTGTTGGAGTTGGTTGAGGTTGAGCTCATTTTAACTGAAACTAATGATTCTTTTCATTCTGGATCAATCAGCTGATCAGTTTCTCCATCGATCGATCGATTGATCTGCTTTGGAAACTTTGTGAAAACAGTGAGAAATGTGTTCATGATGAGCCCAAAGTGACGCCTTCATCATGTTTGTTTGGTCCAAAGCTCAGATTTGGAGAAGTGGAGTAGAAGTATCCGTGTCGTGTAGTGGGACGACTCAAGTGAAGTACTGATACTTGTAGTGTGTATTTAAGTACAGCAGCTGAGTAAACGGCTTTAGTTAAACTCCAGCAGTGGAGCTAATGGAGCTTGAAGCTGCAGCCTCCTGCATCATTTCTGCTGCTGCAGAGTCCTCTCAGCCTCCTCCACCTCCCTCCGCCTGCTTCAGCTTTTTTCCTGCTGTATCTCACTGTCTTCATCTCGTCCGTCTCCTCTATTCTCATTTCACACATCACCTGCTGTCCTCTGTCCTCTGTCCTCTGTCCTCGTGTCCTGCAGAGAACAGTCTGACTCCTTTTTACCCTTTTTAAAGAGGACGTGTCACAGCTTTCCCCTCACACTCCACCTACTTATCGCTGCAACCCCCCCGTCCTGTCCCGCTATGTGTAATGACTATTCTCAGGCAGGGAGGGGGAATAAGTGTGTGTGTGCGTGTGTGTGTGTGTGTGTGTGTGTGTATGTGTGCGCGTGCTGCAGAGTTATTCTGCTGACTGCAGGAGCTCCACCTGGCAGAGGGGGCCGGCACATCAGCAATTTGGGACGGAGTGAATGAAGATAAGAAGCGGGGGGGTGGGGTGGGGGGGGTGGAGAGGGATCAATCCAAATCCACACACACACACACACACACACACACACACACACACACCCTAAACTCACACACAAGCCTCAAATGAAACTCTCTATGGAAGCCCGCGAATGCCAAAATCAAAATGAATCCATGTAAGTTGAGCTGAATAAATTTGGATGTAAACAGGAAGTATAGTGTTGTCAAGCAGTCAGTAAGTTAGCTGTCGGCTTCAACTTGACAGCTAATTTTTAGCATATATTTGTTCACATTTTAGCACTTTAGCGCCATTAAAAATAAGCTGAATTAGCTGTTAGCACTTCCTGTTTGAATGTACAGATAAGGGGATTCTTTGACGCGTGAGAAAACTTAAAAACAATGATTTTCACGTTCTGCAGTAAGAAGGATTTTTCAACGATTTCTAAGCTGATTTTTAGATGTTTATTCTCGATGGACATCGTAGAGCCGCTCTGTCTGTGGAGGCGAGTCTCACAGTTTGAGAATCTCAAAGCAAGAAAGTGAAAAATGTCATTTTAGGATTTTTACTGTGATTTCATCAAACATTTCAACAGGATTCAGCAGCTTCAGTTTTGGCAGCTCTGGACTTCCATAAATCACAGCCCATGAGTGGAAGTGAAATGGTGAATCCCTCTCTGGCTGGGATGAGTGTGTAGAGGATGGGCTGCAGAGTGTGTGTGTGTGTGTGTGTGTGTGTGTGTGTGTGTGTGTGTGTGTGTGTGTGTGTGTGTGTGTGTGTGTGTGAGCGCTGCACTGTGGCAGTCTCCCTCTGAAGTTGTCGGTGTCACCGGGACATGCTGCTGCCTGGCTCTGCTGGATGACAGGGACTCTTTGCTGCACAGTATGTACCGCACACGCTTACACGTATGTCTGATCGGCGGCGTGTTGCGTCCGTGTTGCGTGTTGTCCTCTGTAGTGCGACGCTTCGTCGGCTTTTGGGACGTTTGCATCGTGCTGAGTTTTTCTGTTTTGGCAGCATTGAACAACTTTGGATGAGGATGTGAGGCTTTGAGTGTGTGTGTGTGTGTGTGTGTGTGTGTGTGTGTGTGCAGATGTGCTCAGAGCGAGGATGCAGACCGTTCTGCACTCCCGTACTGATTGCTGAGCCTTGGGGGTGGGGGGGGTAGCACTGCAGAAGAAACCTGAATCACACTGTGGAGTGAGCTGAGCTGCATGCAGAACATGAAGAACTTTCCTCTATGTGTTGCTCTCCTGTGATGCAGCTACAGCCTCACCTCACTGTGCATGTTTAACCCCCCCCCCGCCGCCCTCCTCTGTGTCTCTCTGCAGTGATCAGACCCCCAGTTTGGTGATGAAGATGATTCCTGTGCTGATCTGTGCTTTGATCTCACTGAGCTTAGCAGACAACGACTTGGACACTCTGTATCCTGAGCTGGAGCACTCCAGAACCATCTATGTCACAGGTGAGTCTCCGTGTGTGTGTGTGTGTGTGTGTGTGTGTGTGTGTTTTCTGCACAGAGACGTCTCCGCCGTCCTTCCCTGAGTTTCGTTCACACTCACTGTGCAGCGTCATCCGTTTCCTGCGTTTATCAGCGTGTTCCTCCGCTGTGGCTCGGTGATAACACTGCTCTGTGGGATCATCGGCTCGCTCAGACGCAGTTATCTTATCAGTGTGTGCAGATGAAAACTTTGTCTGAACGTGTCAGGATTTAAAGCAGTGTAAGGAAAACACAGCGCAGCTGCAGACAGGTATCTGTTCTTATTACCAGTTAACCTCCAGGTAGCCCTGGTCCTTATTGACCCAGTGAGCCGTCACGCCGGGCTGTGAAGCAACATGTGAGCGCTAACGTTTGTTTGATGAGGCTGTACAGAGATGGTTACCCATTATTTATTGATTATGAGGCTTAAAGTGAGCTATTCACATTCTACCCATCGACCTTTGACCTCCTGAAGGTGCAGAGATTCATGACATGTTTGATGTGACCTGTCAGTTACGAGGCTGTTGTGAGCTCACTGAGGCACAGTTTCAAAGAACATGCATCATTTTTTATCTGCAAAACTAAATTCTGCACATTTATTTGAATTGTATAGATTTAAATAAATTCTCATTTTCAATCAGTTTCTGGTTATTCTGGTTATAGTTCAGTGTTTCATCTCAACAGACAGCAGTCGTTCACACGTTCACCTCGTCGCTCTTCACGGTGTCATTGTGTTGCAGAGAACGGCCCCCGGCTCTCGGTGGTGGCCGAGCAGTCAAAGGTTTTGTCGAGGCGAGGCGGAAACGCGACCTTACCATGCAAGATCCAAAGGGACCAATCACTGGCGCCGAATCGTAAGATGAGGATCAAATGGACCAAGCTCACCTCAGACTACCTGAAGGAGGTCAACTTTTCTCTTCTACTCTACAGATTGTTTTAGATGTTTGTTATAATCAACATGTGAATAATCTTAAATCTTTATGTGAATGTCACACACTGACAGAAGAAGGCTTGAACTGTGCGTTCATTAAACAGTGAAGGTTTGTACATTGATCCACTTTCACTCTTTAAAGGTACGCTGTGGAGTTTTTGACCACTAGTGGTGCTGAGGAGCAATGTTCGATAAGTGGGTCTCCGTCTTGTTTGTGCTCTATTAGTGTGCACATGACGAAGCCCATATGTACACATGCACACTCCTGCCAGCTGCAGAAGTCCCTATGCTAAGCTAAGCTAAGCTAAGCTAACTAGCTGCAGCTTTATATTCAGCAGACAGATATAAGTTCTGACTCTCCACCAGAAGTTTGGTTTAGACTCTCTTTCACTGCAACATCCTGAGATCAGATCACATTTTAAAAATGATGAATTGTCATTATTCAAAAAACATCGACCCCTTTAGCCGCTAAAGGTTCATCTGTTCTTCAGTCTTAAATGTGGACGGTGTGCTGGATGACAGACTGACTCCTCTTCGTCGTGTTGCAGGTGGATGTTTTTGTCGCCATGGATTATCACAAACGGAGTTATGGCAGTTTCCATGGACGTGTCCACCTGCAGGGCTCCTTCCCCATGGACGCCTCTCTGGTCATCACAGAGATCACCCTGGAGGATTATGGGAGATATAAATGTGAAGTCATTGACGGGCTGGAAGATGGAACGGCGGTGGTGTCCCTCAACCTGGAAGGTATGACAGATGGATGGACGGGAAAGAACGAGGCTTTCAGTCCGCAGACAAGGCTCTGCTCGGTGTCCTGCTGTCACAGGCTGCAGTCAGACTAAATTTAGCAGCATGAGCAGCGACTGCTCGGGGGAAAGTCAGGAGCGAGCGTAAGCATAGTGTGCATCAGTGTCAGAGCAGCTTCATTACGTCCGAGAGTGGCCGGAGATGTCAGCCATTACTGGCTGAAGCCAGGAGCGCTGGCAGCCGGCTGACGGGGGAACAGCTGTGCTTACACAGCGAGACGCGCTTTCGCTTTCCCTCGTCAGGTCCAACAACAGGTCCACACTCAAAGCCCAGAGGACCGATCCCAGTTTTGTCTGCTAACTGTAGTTTTCCACCTCTCCGTGCAGGTGTTGTCTTCCCCTACTTCCCCCGTCTGGGTCGCTACAACCTCAACTTCTACGACGCAGAGCGGGCGTGTCGCGACCAGGATGCCATCGTGGCGTCCTTTGACCAGCTGTACGAGGCGTGGCGAGACAAGCTGGACTGGTGCAACGCCGGCTGGCTGAGCGACGGCACGGTCCAGTATCCCATCACCACCCCCAGAGAGCCCTGCGGGGGCAAGAACACGGTGCCAGGCGTCCGCAACTACGGCCTGCGAGACAAGGACAAGAACCACTACGACGTGTTCTGCTTCACCTCCCACTACAAAGGTGTGTGTGTGTGTGTGTGTGTGTGTGTGTGTGTGTGTGTGTGTGTGTGATTAGAGCGGGGTCAGACCTGATGGCCATGAGGATCTCTGTGTGTTTGATCAGCAGTGCTGCAGGAAGTAGTCAGATCCTTAAGGAAACATCAACACCTCAAGTACTTCTTGAGTAACAGTACTCATTAAACAGGACGGCCTGTTTCAGACTGTGGCTTTTGACTGTGTTTTATACGTTAACTCTGTATGTAAAATGAAAGTAAGTATACCTGTCAGGTAAATGTAGTAGTTTTTTCAGAGTACACTGACAATCCTGAGAGTCTGCAGTCATGCTAACAGCTCAGTGTGTTCAGGGCTGAAGATCTGAGTAATAAACTGATTTATTGTCATAAATGTTGATAATGATCTCTGGGAGATGCTCTGTGCTGATCCGGGCAGGTGAGCTGAGTCAGCAGGTCGTTCAGGTGTTGGACTGGAGGCGGGTTTGAGGAGAGGAGACTCAGTTACAGTTAGCTCAAAACAAAGCAGAAGCAGAGCAAAGTGTGACGAGGCCAGTGAGTCCAAAGGCCGGTGAGGAGATCCAGGTTTTATCCTCTGACTGACGAGGGCGGATTGGCTGCAGCTGCAGAGGCTGATTGGCTCAGGGAGCAGGTGTAGGTGAGCCATGATTGAGGAGCAACACAAGGAAAGGGAGGAGGCAGGAGGCTCCATGTTTACCATGTTCACCTTCTTAGCTTATCGTGTTAGCATGCTAACATTAGCTAAGTCCAGCTGAGGCTGATGGGAACGTCATTCGTCCTGCAGGTGTTTGGTCATAAAGCTTCGTACACGTTCAAATGTTGGCCTGATGATGGCGCTAGATGGAAAGTCAGAGGTTCAATAAAGTTATTTCAGTTCATCTCGAGGGGAACGTGTCCATCCATCCATGTTCATATCTTTATGTCCTTGCATTAATCTGAGCGTCTCCTTTTGTCTTCCAGGTCGCTTCTATTACCTGATCCACCCGTCCAAGCTAACCTACGACGAGGCGGTCAGCGCGTGTCAAAAAGACGGCGCCCAAATCGCCAAGGTCGGCCAGATGTTCGCCGCCTGGAAGCTGCTGGGCTACGACCGCTGTGATGCCGGCTGGTTGGCCGACGGCAGCGTCCGTTATCCCATCTCCCGCCCCCGCCGGCGCTGCAGCCCCACAGAGGCCGCCGTGAGGTTCAGCGGCTTCCCCGACAAGAAGCACAAGCTGTACGGAGTGTACTGCTTCAAGGGCCACAACTGAGCTGCAAACACACATCAGCATGCACACGCACACACACACACACACACACACACACACACACACACACACACACACACGCACACACACACACACACACACACACTAGCAGAGTGAAACAGAGACAGAGGATGAACACACACATTCAAACTGTGATGCTTTCTTTCATGAAGACGTTGTTGTCAGAGAAGAGTCATGTTGTAATCTGGGACCTGATGTTCTCCGAGGGATAGTTTACACATATTTAAGGTTCATATAATTTAATCAATGCCTTTGAAGGGGGCGGGTGGGCTGTTGTGGGGGGGTGAGGGTCGGAGGATGTCACAGCTACAGCCATACTGTCATTCGAGAGCAGAGCTAAGTCTGAGAGGAGCGAAGCGACTCGTGGCTGGACGGACACTTTGGGCACTTATTCTGTTTTAGACCTGGAACGAAAACGCAGCCACGAAACTGAAACCACACGAGAAGGAAAGCTCAAATCCTGCGATACTCGCCAGGTAGGAACACAAGCCTCGCACAACTAAACCGATCTTTGCTGTCCACACTTCACAAGGTGCTACGACTGGTACTTTGTACTCCATCATACCGTCCAGTATTTTACGTTTTTGTACAAATGTGTTGGACCAAACATCAGTCGCATCACCAAACTGAATAATCCAACTGTTAGCATTGTTTCTGTTTTATAAGTATGTAGAGTGTTATTAACTAGAAATATATTTCTGTTTTTGGCTATTTTTTGATATACTGTAGAAATATTTACATTATTATTTTCTGTCTTTTAGGCCAAACTATTCGAGTCTCTTTGGTTTACATAAAACATGACATGACAACAGTGGAAAAAATACAAACCTCCACGATAGTAAAGTAAAAAAAAGATGAACTTTGCACTGAACATGTAGAAGACGCCTAAAGGAGGAGGCGGTCGTTGGTCCTGTGCAGTGATAGAAAATGCCTGGCATGAATTAAACAGCCGTGTGCTGCAGAGGTGAAGTAAAGCTTCGTGGCTGTTCTCTCTGTTTGGCTTCATCTTAGACTTCAGAGCATGACTTCGCTTCTACAAGCCGCCGTCGGTGTAGATCTACACCCTCTATGTATCTCGCGCCTTGACAAACTGCTATTTTTGATACAAATACTGTAGTTTCTTATTGTGAAAGAGCAGAGCCGACGCTCGGCCCGTCCGTGGCCTCAGCTGCTCTGTGTGTACTGAAATCTGTGTGATGCCTTCCCTTTGCGTTAAGTCTCCTTTTCAAAGGTATTTTATTGATCCCGCAGATGTGACGAACCCCTCAGGCTGATTAAATCTTAGCCAGGGTCCAAATAAACTGTAACCCTCCAATATTTCCACAGACTTCCTCGTTCCGCTCGACTCTTGAACTCCGTTAGCTGTGCTAGCTGATGCAGGCTATGCTAACAATCCGCCACTGTGGTCGGCGCAACACGTGGAAATTTTGGTTTTAAAAGTTGGTTTAAATTCAACAAAAAACTAAAGTATTCAGCTCGTCTAAGACATGAGATGAGCGCCTCCGTTCAAACAGCCAGAGCTGAAGAATGAAAGCTGTTTTCCAATAGTGAGTCCGTTGGCGTCATGCGTGCTATAAACAATCTGCAGTGCTACCACTACATATCAAACATGGCGACCTCACTGTACGTTAAGACAGAAAGGATAATGTGCTAACGTTTGCTAACTGTGCTAACTGTGCGGACGTTAGCTGTAAGCTAGCCAGCGAGTGACTCGTAGACTGAGTCTGTTAGCATGTGTATGTGAGACATGATGCTACCGCTGCATGTCAAAGGTGGCGACTCTAAAATTGGCTTTGAGCTCAGTCTGACGTCTGCGGGATGATGAAAAGGCCTTTAAAGACGAACACATACAAAGTTAGGTACGGATTTAGGTGCTAAGGTTTCCGCAGGGACACTTAACATGCAGAGCGCTGAGGTCACAAACAGGCCTGAGTGAGCGTCGTTTTCCTGGCAGCGACCGGCTTCCTGATCACTATTTGAGCTCTGCGCCGGCCGCCGTGCCTCTGAGGCACCGGCCGGACCCGGCGGGCCTGCAGCCAACCGGCACCAGCCTGCTGGATGAGACAGAAACTCAATACATTCAAAACACCAATAATTCCTGCATGAGGCACTAAGGGCTTCTTCCATGTAAGGGTATCAGAGAGCGAACGGCGCACATTGATCGAGTGTAAGCTCACCCTGCACAGTCCCAGCTGGCCCGGACTCTGCTTTCAGTCATCCACTTGGGCCTGCGGGGTTCGCTTTGCTTGGCTCCACCTTTGACAAGCCACTGAACAGTCAGTCTCCTGCTACACTTATCACCGAAGACCTGCTGGACAGACTCGTAAAAATAGCTTTCTGTAACGATTAGTCATCGACGACGTGGGAAAAGATGTGGTGACTTTACAGAACTTGGCTGAAGAGTCTTCTGCAGTGCTGCAAAACTAAGAGACTTTCTCCTTCTCAGTTATTGTGAACAAACTGCAAACAAGTGTGACTTTGTAAAAGGAATAGTTTGACATTTTTGGGAGTTCAGAGTCGTCATTAAGCCCTCATCAAACCACAGCTTGTTCTGTTTGTGACGTGTTGATGGTGCAGATTGATACCACTCCATTGAATGTAAAGCTTCACCCAGCAGCCAGTTAGCTTAGCTTAGCTTAGCTTAGCACAGACTGGAAACATGGAAACAGCTAGCCTAAAATCCACATCAGCAGCTTTAAAGCTCACTAATTATCCGTTGTGGTGCCGATTAAACAAACGGGAAGACATTAAGTCTTGAGCTTGCGAGGTGCTGCTCGGCTGATTTTTTAACTGAAGCCAGACTAACTGTTTCCATGCTAACCCGAGCTAATCGCCTGCCGACTCGAGCTTCATATTCAGCCTGCAGACGTGAGAGGTGTGGAGCTTCTCATCTAACTCACAAAGCCATTAAGAGTAATTCCCAACATGTCAAACTATTCCTTTAAAGATTTAAAGAACCTCCAAATCTGTTGCCTTTTATTTTGTGTATAATCTTTGTTAATAACTGCAGCATACGAGGAAACCTTAGGGACCCGAAGACAAAAGGACAATAAAAGAGTATGAACCACGACTCTGCCTCCGTCTCTTTGCACAGGCCTCGCCGAGTTCACCTGCCATCCCGAATGCATCACGACAACTTTCGAGCAGTCGCTCTGCGAACGAGAATGAAAGTCAGCAGAGCTCACGTCGGCTGCAGCGGGCAGTAATTGGCTTTAGGGGGGCTGCTGGTGCCAGGTGGAGTTCCTGGGTAATGCAGTAATGTGCTCAGTGTGTTTCTAAAGGGAGGGGCACCGCCTGGACAAATGTTTTCCCCGCACACACACCGAGGCCATTCATGGTGCTGCTTTCAGTTGATTTTGTAGCTGAAATGCTGTTTTGTTTCCAAGCTGCTTTAGGAACCGAGTGACGGCATGCTGGTGACGCAGTGAATGTTTGATTCATGTTCTCACTCTGGTTTCCAGGAGGCTGTTAGTTGGAACGTGGAGAGGCGGGGTCACAGGTGTGAATGTAAAACATGACTGTAAAGTCTGTGCTGCGTTCAGGGACACAATGAGCCTCACTGCTGCTCTGACTGACACGTTCCTCCCTCTCCACGAACACACACACACACACACACACACACACACACACACACACACACACACACACACACACACACACACACACACACACACACACACACACACACACACACACACACACAGTCCTGCTGCCACAAACACTCACCACAGCACCAACTGTGGATTCATCCGCCTCTGAAAATAGTCCCCGATGAATGTTCGATTTCCCTCTGAACGTCTTGTTTTCAGCTCTGTTTTTGGTCTCCGCCATCATCTCCTGAGAGAAACTTCTGGCTCTTTAGCTGCTGAAGGCTCTTCTGTGTCCATCATCATCATCATCATCAACCAACAACCCAGACGAGCACCTGGACGAAGCCTTACGAAGCTTTTGGGCTGTGTTCTTCTTTGTGCTTCAGAAATGAAGCTTCGGGGCTTTTAACATCAGCAGCACAGCGACATCTGGTGGTTTGCAGGAATAACAGCAGCCACACCAGCTGCTGCTGATTGTACCGCAGTTTTAATCAAGCAATTCAATAATATGAAGAAATGCTGCAGGAAATTCACGTGTTTGTCAAACTAGCCAACATATGGAGTATTTATGTGACGTGTGTCCTCTGTGACACATTTCCCTTCATGGCTGACATTTATGTGACTTTTCATGAGCGGCAGTTTAATTCTCCATTAAGAAGTTTTTTATTGCAACACTTTATCTTATTTTACCTTTTATTGTTCTGCATCAGGTTGAAATATTCCTGTACTTATGATAGACTATTCCCAGTGCGTAATATTTTAAATAAAAACCAAAATAATGAGCTGAAAGACGCTAAAACACTCTGTGGAGCTGAGGGGAAGAGCAGAAATGGAAATAATTATCTGTGGGTTCATTACAGTAAGTGACACCTTTTACACTACAAATATCCATAGTTCATATAAAAATATTGATTAGTGCCTCCTCAGCAGGAACCAATGAGCTGAGAGCCGCAGACAGGAAGTGAGAGGCGGAGTGACGGGTGAAATAAAGCACACAAACGACAGGCTGTGTTATAATAGTTCCTATTATTGCACGCAGCTGACACTGAAACTGATGATGGACGATTTTACAGAGGAAGAAACAATGATTACATACAGAAAAGCTCATGTGCCTCAGATACAGTGAACCCCACCAACCACACGGAGTAGAAAAACATTAAAATATGCATATACACCCACAAACAAGATATAAGAAAGAAACTGTATGAAGAACATGAAGAAGAACCTTGTGTGTAGAAGTTTTCACATTCCCTCGTTCATCGGACTGAAAACAGATTCCAGATCTGCAGGAAAAATCATTTTGAACAATCAGGAGCGTTCTGGTGATCAATGATTGGCCGATTCTGCTGAGTCGCGATCAAAAGCCCCCGCAGAGGACGAGTACGACGGCAGCGTGGATCACATGACCCGACGTCTTCATCAGAGTCTGTAAACAGTGAGGAAGTCCTCATCAGCAGAATCACTGCGGTTCAATGAGCTTTATTAAAATCACAGTCCGTTCATAGTTTAAAGTATACAATAAGTTAAACTCATATGGCTTCATATAGTATCTATATTATAAACCCTATGATAACATCCCCAGCACACACACACACACACACACACATTCATCATAAACTCCTCTTCAGCCGTGTGTGTGTGTGCCGCTCTTTAAATCTCCCTTTAAAAACCTTTTCTGCGCTAAAACATTTGTACAAAAATCTACATGTGAAGTCGGTGAAAACGGGTCAGAACAACCAAACCGGGCCGACGCTCTGAAAATAAGTTACAGCGATGAGTTCGTGCTCGTCGTGCTCTGTGAGTGACATCGTCTTAAAACCAGCGGGCGAAAATAAAAAGAGGCAGAAACCTTCAGTGAACGATGTGTTGGTGTGTTAAAGGCGCTCTGTGGAGTTCACGGCCGCTCGTCCTCGCTGTGGAGCATCAGCAACGTCGAAAACGACTGGAGGGACTGCGACGACCTGCAAGGTGAAGGTCACATGACCGACGGACTGACCAATCAGCTGGATGCTGACGCGAGAAGAGAAGAAGAAAATGACTCAACTGTCCGTGAAAAGTGCAGAAAACTGTAAAAAATGTAAAAAACTTTAGCTGCTTTCCATCAGGGTGTTTTTACGCACATTTTCAAAATATCGCACTTAAAAAGTTTGATGCAAACAGCAATTTTTTTTTAAAAATCCTAAATTTTGCAGAGTTTTTTCAGCAGTTTTTCTGCTCGCTTTTTTGTGTTAATGCGTTAAATGGGAGACGGAAACACGTTTGAATAAGTTCTGACGGAGTGAACTCAAATAACTGGTGCTACAAAACCCGAAGAAGAAGAAGAAGAAGAAGACGACGAAGACGAAGAAGAAGAAGAAGAAAGAAGAAGAAGCAGGTGTGTGTCTTTCCGGATGTTCCTGAAAACATGGCCGATAACAGCTGACGTGAAAAAACAATTACTATTACAATTACACCCCAAACCAAACAAACTCCTACATCAAAGTCTCAAATTCTTGCAGAAATGATCTTTGAACAAACTAATTGAGCCTGGAGGGAAAAACACGGTGAGACACAGAGAGCGTGAACTCCACAGGGGACCTTTAAATTGACGGTTGGTGTTCAGGTCCTCTGTTGGACGTGGAGGACGGGACACGGCGGGTGCTTTAAAGAAGCCGTGAAGGCTCCAGTCTTCCTGTTTAGAGCGCTAACTTGCTAACTACAATGAAACTGGACTCTCACTGGTGTTACGGTTCAGGTCCTGGACTGCGTGAGGACAGTGTAGTGGTGAGACTTGTCCCTCGTCCTGCTGAGAGCCACTGACAGACAGTTCGGTGCGTCTCTCTGTCTGTCGATGGCTCCGGACCGTTTGGCTGCCATCGCGTCGCTGATTCACGAACCCACGGACCCGATCAGTGTCTCATCTGTCCCTCGCTGTGCATCTGATGTCTCTTCTCCCTCTGCAGCAGCAGAGGCTTCCAGATGTTCTGCAGCGCGTCGTAGCTTTGCTGCTGCTCGTGGTTTTGCTTGTGTTTCTGGCTCTTGCTGTGATGGATGTGGTGGCTGTGGTGGCGGTCCTGCTGCTCGTTGTTCTGGTTGTTGCGGCGCCGCAGACTAAATGACCTGTGGTAGGTGGCGGCTGAGGGCGCAGACGGGAAAGAGTGTTAGAAGAGCAAACATTTCAAAACACGGCCGTGTGACTCTGAAGCAAAGCTCAAACATGGCGACTCACGGCTTGTGCAGGTGACCCTCGGGACGTCCCATTGGCCATTGGCCCGGCAGCGTATGGTGGGGGTGTGTCTCTGGATGAAGCCCTGCTTACAGTGGTAGCGGAGCAGGGAATTGATCTCGTAACGAGGCTTCATGGCGCCAAACACGCGAGCGTCCTTCACCACAGGAGGCTGCCCACACGACACTGACGACAGAGCACAGACAGGCTTCACTTTGATGCTGCAGTAACACTTGTTGGCCACCGGGGGGCAGTGGAACAAGCCTCAACACAGCACTGACATATTATCCCTTTATGATCAGACGTTTCTCCTCCTCTGTGCACCTTGAGATGTGGTGAAAACACTCGGTTGATCATGTGTATCATTGAGTTGACTCTCTTTGAAGCGTGTGTGTGTGCGTGTATGTGTGTGTGTGTGTGCGTGCGTACCTGTCCCCTTTTTGCAGGTGAAAGTCAGGTGATAGTTGCAGGGCACGTCGTTCCACTGTCCTCCCTCGTGCCAGATCATCACCACGCAGTCCTCTCCGGACTGGAAGAAGCTGTCGGGCTGGTTCGGCCTCCAGTAGTCGTATTGCTGTCAGAACACACGTTTTTATTATTTGACTTTATTGAGAAACACCCAATAAACGCCCCAATAAACGTGGACGCATGACTTCATCCCTGCGGGGGGAGATTCCGGATTAAAGCTCTGCGTCGTATTTTCCTCCACTGTCAGGCTGCTCGCTGTTTGTGTGTCTCAGGGCTGTGAAACCACCACCTCCCTCATGACGAGGTGGTGCTGATTCGACATGTGTGACTGGTTGTAATTCACAGAAGGAGCAGACAGTGGAGCTGCTGGGACGTCCAACAGCTCAGCCCGAAACCAGCCTCAAGCTTTCTGCAGCTTCCAGAGGAAACCCACAAACAATCTGCCTGTTTGAGAACAAGACCGCAAGACGACGAACACATGGACGACGTGCTACGTGCACATGCTACGTGCTACATGCTACATGCTACGGCGCAGCCCCATGAGAGATCAGGGTGTGCCTCCATCTCAACGATAACACATTACAACAGCAGAGACCCCAGGATCAGATTTCAGGCTGTGCTCAGGTCTTCACCGCATAACTCAGCTCACATGTTTCAACAGCTGATGGTTCCCAGCAGACCGAGTGTGTGTGTGTGTGTGTGTGTGTGTGTGTGTGTGTGTGTGTGTGTGTGAGAGAGAGAGAGAGTGTGAGAAAGTGTCATCATGAAACACAGATGAGAGCGGCGGAGGGTCTGCAGAGCGGGAGCTGCGCCGCCGCTGCACACAGGAAGTGAGGTAGTGTTCTGTGTTTCTGGGTTAATTCTACTGAACAGCAGAAGGTTGACGTGAGTCCACTGTGAGGACGCTCCCGTCCTCAGGTTCAACAGGCAGCTGTCCAGCTGCTGCTGAGACATTTCAGTGTGGACCAAACAAGCAGAACACAACACTCAATTTACAGAGGACACGTGTTCATGAGACGTTCGTGGTTCATCCACAGACGCGTTTGTCTCACCATCGGCTTTCCGTCGGTCCATCTGAAGTCCCTCTCAAACATCTTGTCGTTGAGGCCGAGCCACTGGTAGTCACTGCCCAGACCTGCAGAGCAGAGCAGAGACCAGGATCAGTGCTGACCCGGGTCTGCAGAGGAGGCTGAGTGTGAACAAACGAGAGAGCAGGAGCAGAGGAGGCGTTCAGGCTCGAGTCCGTCGGCCAGTAAACAGAGAGCTGTGAACCGTCTGTGAAACTCGGATCAAAGGCTCCGTTTGTCCTGTTAACACTCATCAGCGGCTGGCCTCCTGCCAACGCGCTGCCTTCTGAAAGCGCTCGACTTTAAAACACTCACCGAAAACAAAGAGGCTGTAAAGGTGGAAAACACACGAACAGTCTGAACGAACACGACGTGTGTTTTAGGATAAACACTGAGTCAGAGATAAACAAGGAAGTGCTCTCAAAATTCATCAGCTGTCGCCTGAGGCAATGTGCCGGGCCTTCATCTTCATCTTCATCGGTCATTGTTTACAGCCCGATGAGCAACTGAACTTTCAAACTTGACAACAGCTCGACATTCTGGCTGATCTCTGTAAACAGACGTGTGCATATGAATTTAAACACATTTAAAAAAGCTAACAAACAGCTAATGGTCATCAGATGACAGCTGATTGGCTCTGAGGTTCAGCCAATGGTTCACTTCCTTTCTCTCCACATGGACTGTTTACCTGCGTACCCCCAACACCTGCTCAAATTTAACTGGTCGATCTGATCAGTGCAGACACATCAGTAACTCAGTTTGTGCAGTAAACCAGTAAAGTATGATGACGTTAGCATGCTAACATGCTAAAAATGGCAATGCTAACATTCCGATCTTTTGCAGACATCGTCTTTATCTTGTTTAATGACTACGGTTCATCTGAGGGGAGAATGAACGGCACAGTCATCCAGACATCTCACTAAAAGCCAAACGTGTCACCTTTGTGGAAAATACGGTCTCAGAGGGTCGATGCTCAACAGTCCATCTCATAGCTGTGAGCCGACTGCTGAGGACGCGGAGACAGAGTCACGTCCTGGACTTACGATTGACAAACAGCTGCTCCTCGTGCGACAGGATGCTGGCCAGGTGGGCGCCGTGCAGCCGACACTCCCTCTCCGCGGCGTCCCAGGTCCGGCGGTGCGTGAAGTACTTATAGCAGTGAGACTGAAACTTCTGCCAACCAAATCCACAAACCTCAGTGTCTGCAAGGACAAGGAGGGAGAGACAAAGAGTTAAAGGACGTCCTGAAGACGGACGCTGGCTGGTGGCTCACAGTTAGCAGAGACTTCATACTGCGCAGCTTTAACTTGATTACACACACACGTCGCCCACAGCCTGTCTGACAATCAACAAGCTGCAGCTGCACAACAACAACACGTCTGTTTGTTTGTTTGTTTGTTTGTTTGTTTGTTTGTTCATGGGGGGGACGGGGGGGGCTCACTCAATGAGCTAAGGAGCACACAGTCAGACTTCATTGACTTCATTAACCCTTACAGCTGTCCAGCTGTCTGCAGGTCAAACACACACACACACACACACGCACACACGCACACACACACGCACGCATGCACGCACGCACGCACGCACGCACGCACGCACGCACGCACGCACGCACACACACACACACACTCACACACACACAGAGCGACTGTCGGCCGTAGGATCAGCTCTCTGCTCTGTCAGATTCAGTCAACAGTGAATGTTTTGTGTCAGAGGCTTCAGTGCAGCTGTGACGGAGAGCAGCCACCTGGACGCTCAGGTGAGGCGTCATCGGTGCAAAGCGCTCAGGTGAGAACAGAAGGCCTGAACTCGGCTTCAGGACGAGGAGAGCTCGACTCAGTCTGAGGCAGAATTTCACACTGTTTACCGCTAATTCGATGCAACACAGCTGCAAAGTTTTCTGGGAAATGAAAGAAAAAGTTTTTTCCCTTTTTTTTTTTCCACTGACAGAAAGTTATGAGAGGACAGCTGCGTCTCAGGTCCTCTGTCTTCTGTCTTCTACCGCACAAACCCGGAAACACACTCAGTCCAGACAGTAAATCACATCTGAGTTTCTACATTATGTCCTCCACACTGCGCACACACACACACACACACACACACACACACACACACACACACACACACACACACACACACACACACTGCAGACGAGTCATCTGCTTTGGGGGATTTCCACTTTCTCTTCTCTCCACCTTCTACCAAGAATCCATAATGAGTTTCTAAATGTTCGTCTGTGGAAATGAGAAAAACTGGTCCAAACTGGTTTCCTTTCACTCTCCAGGATGCACTTAAAGCTGCAGCGCAGGACGTTTGTCTCCCCCTTCTGGCAGTGAGTGTAATTACACAAACGCTTGTCACCGCTGCAGCGACTTCACTAAAAAACTGAAAACACGAATATTTACCTGCCAGTGACGTTAATCCGCATCGTGTGAACTCAGCGAGAAGAGCTTGAATTTAACGTTCATTTATATGTCAAAGACCAACAGCGCAGCTTCAAGTACATGAAGTACTTGTACTCTACTCGAGTATTTCTCTTTTATATTACTTTGTACATTTAGGAGGTAAATGTTAAAGGTAAATACTTTTTACTCCTCGTCTGCAGATGACGATTTTAAAAACCTCAAACGAGAACCTAAAATCTAAAATCATTGCATCTGGAATAATTATGTTTTCCAGTTTTATACTTTCATGAAATCTTGCTGTTAATACTTCAGTAAAGTAGAAATTAGAAAAAAGTACTTCCAGCAGCTGTAATTGATGATGATGAGCAGTAAACGATCACAGATTTACTGTCCTCTCCTCAGCGAGCTTCATATTTCTGAACTCTCACCATCGAATCATCTGAACGTTAACTGAACGTCTTAAAGGCAGAAAGCTGCAGAGAAATTCACTGAAAAAACACCAACAAAACTTTAACAATTCATTTTTTGCTGCTTGAGAAATAACAGGCCGACTGTAACACGGTGATGGTCAGGACTCTCCCAGAGTTATGACTTACAATAACAACCAAAGCCGGCTGCAAAGAGCACACGGCCTTATCGCCTCACGTTTGAGTCTAAAAACATCGTACTGCTGCTCAAAGAACACGCGGAGAGACATCTCAAAGTCTATGAAAGCTGGTAGATTTTCATGGAAAGTATTAATCCCTGGAGGCTGCAGAGCCTCGATTAGCTGCTGAGTAATGGCAGAAACATTGGACGAGGAGCTGGAACTAATCTTCTGCAGAGGCGACGCCCAGCGCCGGAGGACAGCTGAGCGGCGAGCGCTGTCACGACTAACGGCCGCAGCCTGGATCTACCTGAGCGCCAGCGTGTGCTCTGACACCAACGCTACCTTTTACAAGCTTTAATACAGTCATCGTCCTCTCAGTGTTTGTCTGGATTTTGCACGTTCACGCCTAACAGCTCGTCGAGTGGCTGACCTTGTTCGCAGAGCTCTCCGGCGTAGCTGGGCAGGCAGAGGCAGGTGAAGGAGTTGACCCCGTCCAGGCAGGTGGCGCCGTTCAGACATGGGTTGGACTGGCACTCGTCGACATCTGCGGACACAAGCGTGTATTATTCCACCGTCCGTCCGTCTGTCGGCGGGTCCCTGAGGTTAAAAACAGGGCTGTGTGCTCGAGTGTGTGTGTGTGTGTGTGTGTGTGTGTGTGTGTGTGAACCTGTTTCACAGTGCTGTCCAGTGTATCCAGGTGTGCACACACAGATGTTCTCTGCTCCTTTCTTGTAGCAGGAGCCTCCATGCTGACACACACTGGTTGAACACGGCTGGAGATCTGCACAAAAGATGCAAAAGGAGATCCATAAAATCAAACCAGCGGCTGCTGCATTCGCGCTGCTCTGATGTACGAGCGGCTCGGTGGTTCCCAACAGCTGACCGCTCATTAAACCCTGAGCAGAGCTCGCTTAGCGACAGCAGCCAATCACAGCAGCTCACTGGTTACTTTGGTTGACGTGGTGCACATGTACTGAAAGAAGCACTAAAAGGAGTCTGTCTGTTGTTTCAGCTTCACAAAACCAAAGAGGAAAAGAATAAGGAGCGGATTAAACTGTTTGTGTGCGTTAGCATGTCAGGCTATTAGCTGAACACCTGCACACCTGGCACTTCCTCCAAAGCCAAGGAGCGTATCATTAGCCAACTACATTAGCAGAGGTACAGGTAACATCAGAAAAGCCTCATTCAGGACTGAAACGTAGCTGCTGCTAGCTGCTAATAACAAACTCAATGTCTGCTGTAAAGAAAAGAGAAGCTTCTTTTGTTTACTTATTATTATTATTATTATTATTATTATTATTATTATTATTTTGAAAGAAGAACTACAACAACTATCTGCCACATTAACACTTGTAGCCGTGTGTCCAGTGTTAGCCTGACGGATGTAGCGACGTTAGCTAAAGGAGGCTTCAGATTTCACTTCCTGGCACGCTTTCAGCCAGAGAGACGATGCTGTAAATAAGCTGCTGATGTTTCTAACGCTGTGAGGTCAAAGCACTGCAGTGACGTTCATGTACCTCTGACGTTCACCGTGCTGGCCTCCACAGAAAACGCCGAGTCGGTGCCGCTCTCCGGCCGCTCTGTGGTCACTTCTGGCATCTGAGGCCGTGACTCCAGCAGAGGTGGGACTAACTCTTTGTCATAGTTCGCAGAATCATCCTCTGATAGAGGGGTGGCGGCAGGGTCAGGGATCAGAGCCCACTGGGGGACGGAGTGGGGGCTGTGGTCGAACGTGTACAGAGGTGAAGTGCTGGAGAGCATCGTCTGGCTTGACGACTGCGTGGAGGTCGTGGTGGACTGCTCGGTCTGCAGCCCGTGACGCTCGCTGGGGTGCTGGGTGTGGTCCTCGGGGGTTGTGGGTTCGGGCTCGGCGGTAACAGAGGGATGTTTCTCATCATGTGTGGCAGAAAGGGAGGAGTGTGTGGAGTGTTGTGGAGAGCTCGGCTGTGAGGTGATGTCCTTAGTGTCTGTGGTGAGTGAGGTTTGGTCTCCAAAAGTCACAGCTGCCACATCTGGGAAAACAGTAACAGTGACCTCTGGATGAAGGTCAACCAGACCACCCTGCTCCCCAGACACCTCCCCCTCTCCGGACAGCTGCTCTGCACCTGAGCCTGCGTCTGGGTCAACGTCTGGTGGAGCCACCGGCTCCGCTGTGCCTCCGGTGCCTGCTGCAGGTCGAGGCTGCTGGGTGTGACGGGTGGAATACGTCGGCGGTAGCGTACTGCTTAATCTGGGGGTCTCTGGCGGGTCCACGTCCTGTCCTGAACCCTCGTCCTCTCCAGACGCAGACCCTTCCAAGTCTTCCGTCTGGGCCTGCGTGGTGGTTTCCTGTGACTGTGTCTCTGGGACGAGAGTAGGAAGCTCCGTCCCTCCGATTTCCGTCTCGTCGGTCATCACGGCGGACTGGCTGCCGGCGGCCGGCGTGGGCAGAGCGTCGTCTGCTGAGCCCTCCTCCTGCGTGGCTCCGGCCTCGTCGTCAGTGCCGCGGCTCGCTGAGCCCTCCATGTCCTCGTAGGTGGAGACCCCATCGGGGACAGGCTGGGAGACAGCAGGGACGGCTGGGCCTGATGGCGAGCTGGGTGCTGCTGATGAGACGGGGGGTCTGTACGGGGTCATGGTGGTGGTTCTTGTTGCTGTGTGATCGCCTGGTTCTTGAGTTTTGAGTCCGTCTGAGTCAATAAAGGCATCAGGGACCATTTCTGAGGCTGAAACTGCATCCGGGTACGAGTCTGTAGGACGAGAGACTGCATCACCGGTGTCCTCTGTGGGCGTCTCCTCAGTGTGGATGTGTATGGCACTGTAGTCAAAGGGAGTCACGCTCTCCTCCTCCTCCTCCTCCTCCTCCTCCTCCTCCTCCTCCTCCTCCTCCTCTTCCTCTTTTTCTTTTTCCACCTCACCTTCCTGGACAGGAGTGGCCGTCTCAAACTGATCTCCTCTGGCTTCCTGTGGCAGCTCTGGCTTAAACGTCACCTGAACAGATCAGAAGAGGAGAAAATGAAGGACTCAGTTCAAAGTTTAATCTCTGTTGTCTCAGTCGTCCCTCGGATGGACGCTACCTCGTGCTTTCCGTTGACGAAGCTGACCGTCACGGGCAGGTTGATGGGAACTGGCTCCAGAGGGTCGACGTCTCCGCTGCCCTGCACAGCCTCACTGGTCACATGTGAAAGGTCGGTGATCTGAGGGAAGCTCGGATGGGAGCCGACGACGCCGGGCTGGTTCAAGATGTCCAGGATACGGTCGACTAGAGACACACAAGAAGGGACAAATAAGACGGCAGAGTTCAAAAGTAAAACAGAGACAATAAAGACGACAGTTATTCCTCCACTGCTGCACCGTGACGACGGGTTGATGTGGAAACCGTGTATTTCTGTGTCTGTAGTGAAAAACGAGCTGTTTCATTACATTGTTTTCTGTACTTTGACGTTCTTCAGTCCACAGATCTTAACACAGCCGTCAGCATGACGCAGTCAGTGAAACAGCTCTGTGAAAACACAAGAGCTCTTTGAGCACGAAGTCATAAATGTGCACAAAAAACAAAAAAACGCACAAAGAATAATCGTTAGTCGCAGCCTAAACTTATCGAATGTTAAGTCTGAAAATCAATCGACCAAAACTATGATTTTAATCATTAAATATCCCAAAAATATCCAGAGAAGGGATAAATGAGGTCATCTTGAACCTTGACACTGCACCAGTGTTCTGGTCTGAAATACTGGACTTTGTGTATTAAAGTGAGTAAACGTGTAATTTATGACGTCAGAGTGTGGATTTAGTGTTCAGCCACTCTTAAAGGCAGATATGAGCGGTTTGCTTTGGTTGGACGGTTTCAGGTTTGAAGCCGAGTGTTGAAACCACTCGATGGCTCAGCTGTCGTACTTCAGGATCTCAGATCAGCTCATTTCTGATGTTTATGACAAAGAGCCAAAGTGCATCTCTGGATGTTAACAGTCAGCTCAGGATGAAGGTCAGCCGCTGCCGGGGGCTGCTCTCGAACACAGCACGCCTGTGTCTCTTCATTAAGGCCTCATCGTACACATGGAAGCCATATCGCAGGAAGTGGAGTAAAAACTGCAAAACGTGCCGCGAACGCCGGCCTGAGACGCACGCTGGGACCGACTGGAAGCTTCTCTTTGAACGGGACAAATCCAGTTAACCGCAACATGTCGCCCAAAGTCAAAAAAGCCTGCGTGTGACTCAGAACGAGCCGCATGAAACAGGAAGAGGTTTCATTAAAACACTCAACACTTCAATTCTCCTGATTTCCTCAAGACGTGGAAACGGTGAGTGAGGCCTCACAGATCCAGAGCGGCTTCACGCGACCACAGATGAGCTCTGCAGCACAAGTAAATTTACTCAAGTACTGACAACTGCCCCCCCCCCACCTAAAACAGAGCCTAAAACCTGAGGATGGTGTTAGAAACTGAGCACATAAACAGAGTTTTTACCCTCGCAGTGATGGAAAGACTCCAGGAAGCCAACTGGTTTTCGTGCCAGCTGGAGGCTCCAGGCAGCTTAGTTTAATTTAGTTTAAGTAAATGATTATCTTCTCTCATACAGAAATAATCCAAAACAAAAGCTTTTCAATACTTTTTTAAATTGAAATTCTGTTTGTCTTTGACATTTGGCAAAACCAAGACTGTGACTGAATGAACCGTGAGCTTTATCGCGTCCTCGCCGACGTTTCCACGTCAGTGACGACTTAAATTTAGCTCGTGGTTGAAAACTGATCCAGGACCTGCCGTCAAACCGTAGAGGAAGCCTGTCGTGCATGTTTAGCTACATGCAGCTGAAGCAACGATATGATGGAGCCGTGAAAACTGCTGAAACATCAGGAACCGAGAAAACATCCCTGCAGTAGTTTCACTGTCACTTTAAGCTGAGGCTCGGGCTGTGGGGCCCCCTGAGCCCCCCGGGCCCCTGGGCCTGTGCCCGGTGAGCCTGTTCAGTAATTCATCCACGGTGGAAACACGACTAACTCTGACTAGAAAGAAGGAGATTGTTGGGGATTGTTAGTTACGGCAGTCCGGCCCCTCCCCAGAGGAAAGACTATAAAGGTCCACAATTTGTGGTTTGAGCAGATAATCAGCCTGGAAGCTGAACGCAGCCGCCTGCTGAAGGGAACGGAGGTTAATCACTCGGTCGGGCCTCCGGCGAGTCTGCGAGTGTGGAGGAGAAAGAGAGGTGAAGGGAAAGAGTCGCTGCTCTGATGAGCATTCAGAGGCTCTGCTTTCCCACCGGAGACACTGTGATGTGTTTACAGTGCGTTTAGCAACAAAACTGGCCGAGCAGAGACGACTGACTTCATAACTTTCCACATCTGGATCTGCAAACAGTGTGTGTGCGCCTGTGTGTGGGAATCTGTCAGCATGCAAACACGAAGGTAAAAAACTCCATTAGCTGTTTCCTACGCAGACGACCAACAGCACTAAATCAGCCGCAGCAGATTACGGTAAAGTTCCCCACGTAAAGAGCACGAGGTCCTTCTGACAGACGGATGTCCTCGCTGAAAGGACGAAGTGTTTCGAGTGAAATGTGAGTCTGTCGGGTCCCAAAGCACAAAAGGCTCCGAAAAGCTGCCGAGGGAAATCCATGAGAGCAAAGGAAAGAGGAAATACGAGTTGGAGTTCAGTCGAGGTCTGAGATGTTCAACAGAAGGCTGGTCAGAGGTGCTGGTCATACTGGTCTGTCTGCAGTCAGAGCCTGACAAAGCAACACGAAGATGGTTTCCACCAACACGTTTTAGTGTTTGTCAGTCAGGACGGAGGATGAACCTCACGACTCAGACAGCACACTGAACCACAGCTCAGTAAGCGTCTGGAGGGAGAACCCTGCAGATCCAGAGAACGCCAAATGTTACATGTCCCAAAACAAACATGGACGCCAGCCAGCAGCTTGCTGAAAAGGACAAAAAAGGCTGCAGAGATTCTACAAAGAGTCTACAGAGGAACTATATCAGATGAAGCTAACTTCAGCTAAAGCTTATTTACAGGTGAGGACTGAGGACTCTTTACATATCACTCACTGTCTGATTTCAGCCGACACTCACGGACCCAGACTGGAACAGACCTGGTCCCACCTGGTCCCACCTGGTCCCACCTGGCCCACCTGGCCCACCTGGCCCACCTGGCCCCACCAGTCGTCACACCCACATCAGATTCACTATCAGAGAAACAGTCTTGATGCACGTCCCCGCCTTAACTCACCTGACTGATTCTGGTCGTGCACATTGACGATGATGAGATGGAAAGGGGGTTTGGCTGATGACTCTCCATCTACAGGTACGGTCGCTGATTGGTCCAGATCAGACGTCAGCGCAGTTCCAGGGGTGACGTCCTCTTTAAACACGACTGCGGGTTGCTGCCCCGCCTCTGGGGTTTTGGCTGGGACACCTGGTTCTGGGGTGTGAATTTCAGGGATGACCACCTCTGGAGAGATCTGTAGAAGCTGTGATGGTCTCGATGTGGGTTCTACCCCCTGTCCTGACCCTGTCCTGGTCTCTAGAAGCCAGCTCGGTCTCGATGTGGGTTCTACGCCCTGTCCTGACCCTGTCCTGGTCTCTAGAAGCTGTGATGGTCTCGATGTGGGTTCTACCCCCTGTTCTGACCCTGTCCTGGTCTCTAGAAGCTGTGATGGTCTCGATGTGGGTTCTACGCCCTGTTCTGACCCTGTCCTGGTCTCTAGAAGCTGTGATGGTCTCGATGTGGGTTCTACCCCCTGTTCTGACCCTGTCCTGGTCTCTAGAAGCTGTGATGGTCTCGATGTGGGTTCTACGCCCTGTCCTAACCCTGTCCTGGTCTCTAGAAGCTGTGATGGTCTCGATGTGGGTTCTACGCCCTGTTCTGACCCTGTCCTGGTCTCTAGAAGCCAGCTTGGTCTCGATGTGGGTTCCACCCACACCTGCGTCGGGCTCACCACTGCTCCCACCTCCGCCCCGCTCGAGCTGCCATCGCTGCTGTCCCCCTCCCCGCTGCCGCTGCTCTCACCTCGGCCTGACCCCGCCTGGCCTCCCTCCTCTCCCCCGTGGGGGATGTCGAGGTGGGCGGGCTGCGACCGGGTGGTGGGCAGCGGAGGGAGCTGCATGGGGAGCAACGCGTCTCCTCTAACTGGTACCGACTCCACCTTGTGTGAGTCATTAAAGTCTTGAACGTCATAGTCTTCTACCATTGGAGTGGGGGTCACAGGGGCTGCGGTGTGGTCTGCGTGGGGGGCTCCGTGTTGGTCTGGTGAGGCTGTGTGTGGTCTCTGTACAGGATTTGAGGTTCTTGCTTGGATTTCAGCTCTTTCAGGACCTAAAAGCAGCCCAGGTGTTGAAGTCTGCGGAGCGTATGTGGGGCTGTCAGGTTTATACTCAGCGGGGGTCATCGGTGGACTCGTGGTCTCTGGTGGTTTGGCTGTAAGAGAGGGAAACAGAGAAGAAGAAAGAGGGTTTAAAACCTCAGCACAGGATCCTTGTTCATGCAACAAATGATCAAAGTCATCAGATTCTGACGCGATGTTGACGCTCGCTCTCTGTTTGTCTTCTGGGTTTGTTTTCCGGACAAACGTACGGCGTCAGCTCGCCCTCAGGTCTGCTGCTGAGGGGAGTCCTTCGCTTCACGTGGTTTAATCCAGACCTCACAATCTGGATCATCGAATCATTGTCACATGATTCATGTTTGTAGGGAGGCAGCAGGAAGTCAGCCAGAGAAGAGCTCGATGAGCGCTTTCACTCCAAACCTGGAGTGTTTGCCCGGTTACAGACAGATGACAGATGTTGAGACATTTTACTAAAAAACCTCATGGTGGCGCTAGAGATAAAGTCAGTGGGATCACAAAAATCTTTTATCCGCTGGGGACCATGAACGTCTGCGCGAGATGACAATCCATCGACCAGCTGACGCTTCAGTCGACGCAGGTCCTTAAAACTGCTGCAGCTCTGATTTGTGCATCTGAATGACTTCAGCAGCTAAGACTCATGGGTACTGTAGTGTTTAAAGCCACCCTGATGGTAGAACAGGACCTCTGAAAATATGATGTCCATAACATAAACTACAGTCTAAAGACATGGAGGATGATATCGTGAAAAGCAAACTTTGATGTGAGAACAGCTGGATTTAACGGACATAACGACATCTCTGCTGTATTTGATGATAAATGACTGAAATGTCAGACTTCTCTCTGAGATGACCTCTGGATTCGGTGTCAGGTCGAGTCCTCAGAGTCTGACCTGGTGTCTGAAACCACGTCCAAGAGCTCAAACGAGCTCTACACAAACCTACATGATAAATCATGTTAAAAATAGTGGATAATAGCTGCCTAAAGAGGCAGAAAATCAGCCTAAAAGCTTTAAAATGCTCCACAGCAAAGCAAATATAGCTACACCATTAGTCATCGGTGGGTTAAAACGAGTCTGGGTTCAGTCAAGTCAAACTAACATCAGTTATTTCCCAGAGAAATGTTTACAGAATGAATCAGTATTGTCGTGACTCATTGAAAAAATAAAAGCAGACTATCTGGAAAAAGCTAATCAGCTGCTGTCAAACTGCCGTGAGCTCGCAGCCGGCTATAAAAGGACATGAAGCAGCTTTGATTTTTGAAACATGAAGTCACCTGTCAGAAATAAAGCGGCTGCCGTAACGGTCGCCCGAGCCGTGTTTCAGGGACGCGATGTGAGCCGGCGTGTCCCGCCGAAGCCTGAAGTCAGACTTCGTTCCCTCTAAACGGGCAGTATTTACGGCTCCACTCGGACCGTAAAGCTTTTGTTGTAAAGAGCTCTTCAAAATAGGCCGTGATGCTCGCAGAGATTTATATCTCATTATGATGGAATACATACCACATGAGCCACGACTCGGACTCTAAACACACACAATGCAGCCTTTGTGTCGGCCCGAGCGCTGAGTTCATGGAGTGAGCGTTTTGGGAGTAAGCAGCGGGCTTTGAACGTCACTGACATAATGTTTTAATAAACGCTGCGTAATGGACTCCCCTCCACCCTCCACCCTCCACCCTCCACCCTCCACCCTCCACCCTCCACCCTCCACCCCTCCCTGCCGGCTGTCGGGGCCACGTATGGATGGATGGGAAAGGTGGGTGGGGTGGTCTTCCTCATGCACATATGCAGCAGTAAACTGTAAGAACATTTACTGAAGTATTAAATGCAAGTTCGAGGTACTTTACAGGAGTATTTCCAGTTGATGCTACTTTATACTTCTGTTCCACAACATTTCAGAGGGAACACTGGATTTTTTTACTCACTGCATCTATTTGACAGCTTCAGCTACTTTTCAGATCAGGATTTTACTTAAAAAGAACATTTTGATGAGCTTATAAAATACTTGTTGAGTTGTTGAAGATGAAATCAGTGAAGCAAGAAAAGCAAAAGTAAAACTTCTGCTGCATGAATTTTAACTGCATTTCAGAAAACCAGCCTGATCTGTTTTAGCTTTTATCATGGAGACAAACAGCAGGTGGAGCTGATTCTGCAGGCGAGCCATTAAACCACCACAGAAGAAGAAGAAACAACATAATGTTGTCGCTATGAGAGCTGCAGCCCAAGCTCAGATGATGGAAAACATGATGGAAATCAGACTTCTGTTCGCTTCATGTGCTCACGTGAGGAAGCTCACAGCCTCCTCATCCTCCTCCACACAGATCTGATGCTTTCAGCTCTTCGCTGAAGAGACGAGCGTTTGGTCACATGACTCGTGGACGTCATCGCTCAGTCTGTTTCCTTTCACTTTCTTCCATTATTTTATCATTACATCAAGTTTTCCGCCTCAGCCAAGAGGAGAAACCTTCTGGCAATATTTCCTCCCATGATTCATCTCAGACCCCTCAGACTTATCTGGGGCCCTTTGGAGGGGCCCGACCCCCGGGTTGGGAACCACTGGACTAAACTCTTTAACTGCAGCTGATTATTATTTTCCTTATCGATTGATCTGCAGTGAACCCAAAGAGTCGTTTGCAGCAGTGAATCAGTCACAGGAGGCTTCTTCATGCAGTACTTCTGATACCTGCAGTACAGTTTCTGATAGTACTCGTGTACTGCAGTCGAGGATGTGAGTACTTGTTCCAGCTCTGCTCACAGCGAAGGTGTTTATTGGCCGCCGTCTCGGGGGATTGGCTGCGGTCTGTTCTGCTCTTTCGCACCACGAGCAGAGTCCGGCCGCAGGCTCGGCCCTGCCCAGATATGATGTCATGTTTTTGGCGAGGGGTCCGGCTGGTCTGGGGTCTGTCCTCGTGCCGTCTCTCCTGCTGCTCTGCCACCTCACCGAAGGCTTGGCAGACCACATTACACAGCTCTCAGGTGCACTGCCAAACATCTGGCTGTTTGCAGTGTGATCACCTGCAGCGCTGCAGACTGGGAGCTCTTCATCGGCTGCTTGCCTTCCTCGCTTTGCACACTGACCTCCGCTCTCTCTCTCTCTGAAGCCTTTTCACTGACGTAGATCTGCTCCCCCTCTCCTCCACCCTCCCCTCCCTGTGTTTGGGCAGGGTCCAGCTGTGAAGCATTAGGGACCTGTCCCCTTTCTGCTGGATCCATGTTGGAGTGCGTGAGCTGGGTTTTCCCCTCATAAAGTGTTGCCCCACCACAACCAGGGCAGCGAGAGTTGATCCTTCCCTTGTTTGGGTTTCATGCTCTTTGTTCTCGTCCGCACGCGTTCAAACGGCTGCAGGTCGTTCGTGTTCGAGCTGCAGCTCTCCGTGCTTCGTGTCTGAAGCTCTGAAGGTGCAGCGCTGACCGACATTTGAGCCGACGCCGAGAGAGAAGGAGGAAACCGGCGAGTCTGAAGACACTCAGCCACATAAAGTGACTGAAGAGACAATTTTACCTGATAGTTTCCCTCACTGAGATGTTGCTGTGACGTCCTGAAGGGGTTGTGACACACTGGCCAGTTTTAAGTGTGTGTGTGTGTGTGTGTGTGTGTGTGTGTGTGTGTGTGTGTGTGTGTGTGTGTGTGTGTGTGTGTGTGTGTGTGTGTGTGTGTGTGTGCTTCAGCCTCACCCTTGAAGCAGAACACTCCGTGCCTGTCAGCGGGGTCGGGGAAGCCGGTCTGGTTTTCGTACTTGTAGAGCGTGCGGACCCCCAGCAGCCCTCCCCCGCACTGAGGCTTGGGCATGGTGATGGGGTAGCGGACGCTGCCGTCGGACAGCCAGCCGTAGTCGCAGCGGTTCAGCCCCGCCCTCCAGGCGGCGAACAGCTGACCGGGTGACGCCATGACGGCGTCGTGCTTCTCGCACTCATCCCTCGCCTGCTGCAGGGTGAGTTTATCGCTGACAGAGGACGGATAGAAGACCTTGCCTGTGGACAGAGGACACAGAGGGACAAGGTGAAGTCATGTTAAAGGCTTTGATCGACCAGTCAGCTGCAGAGCTGAGCAGATCCTGGTGCAGCTCAGGTGACTGTCAGTGCTGCATGATGGTTTAACTGCTGGCCTCTTGTCAGATTTCATTTCACTGTCTTTACATTATATTCCTCTTCTGTCCAAAGCGAAAATGGTTTATTATTGTTATATTTAAGCTGCTGGAAGGTCTATTTTTAGACAGCTACGCTAGCTGTTTCCTCCTGCCTCCACTCATTATGCTAAGCTAAGCTAACACTTCCTTCCTCTAAACGTGTGTGTTTGTGATTTACCGTGGAGTTTGTCTACATAGCAGTACACGTCGAATCTCTCGGTGGGGTCGCGGATGCCGTACGTCCTCACACCTGGTCTGTTCATCAGATCACCTGCACAGCCAGCACGGGGCACTGTGATTGGATATCTGAAAAAACAATAAAAGCAGGACAGAGAACTAAGTTTTCAAGCTAATTCAGTCGTTTCTGTCGATACTCGAGCCCTAAAAGTGATCAAATCTGCACATTTCCACCTGCTTCCAACAAAAATCTACCTGTTTGAAGAAGGCAGGTGTTCACTGCAGGAACCAAGAAAAGTTCAACCTGAAGTGGATTTACACTGAAAACACGTCGAGGTTTTCTTCTTCTTAAAATCAAGCTGTAAACATTCAGACGCTGACAGAGATGTCTGCACAAACTGTGTGTGAGGTGCGTTCGGACACACCTGACCGACTGGTCGGACAGCCAGCCTGCGTCACATTGGTCCAGGCCGTCCTCAAAAGCGGCCGTCAGCTGTTCAGGCGTGGCGATGGCGGCGCCGGCAGCGCGACACGCCTCCACAGCTTCAGGAAAATCCAGAGTGTAGCGGCTGGTCGGCGCTCTGTAGTGGAACACCACACCTGAAGAGAGATCCAGCAGGTAAGCACACAGGTGACGGAACGATCACATGACTTCGTGGGTTCTCACAGGACGCCGCGAACACGTGATGATCTTCTAGAATATGATGATGGAGTATTTTCACAGTGGTATTAATACTTCTTATTTTCCAGTGAAGAGGAAGCTAACGTCTTTTGGCTGCTTTCACACGATGGACGCCGAGGAAATGAAGTCACCTGTTCACCTGCTCTACCTGGATTACATTAACACGCTACGAGAAACTGAAGACCCCGGCTCGCTGTGGGACAGCGTGCAGAAACTCAAGCCGCCGGGCCCTTTCAGCTGTCATCCGGGCTCTATATGAAGCTGTTGTGTGGGTCATTAGCTCTTTATCTTCAGCTGGATGGGAGGATTATTTCTCCTCCGCGAGGACGTCCTGGCAGCGCTGCAGGACGACGTGAATAGATGACTGAGCGGTTAAATGGAGAGTTGTGTGTCACTCATAGGGAGCGTCTTTGTGTGGAGCTGCTCAACAACGAGTCCTGTTCAGTATTAATGTGGAATCTGTGGAAATGCTGGGAGCGAGCGCTGGCCCCCAGCCCCATATGGCTCTCTGCGGATCCTGCTCGATGAACTCTGATGGCCGAAGCCCAGAAATCTTTAATATTCACGACTCTTTAACACAAGACGTAACTGTGACTTTCATACAAACATCTATTTATGCTGCAGGATGAATCACATTCGAGTTTTCATGCTTTAAAACCTGAAAACCTGAGCTGAAGCCATCAGTTAGCGACGAGCCGATCGAGTTTAGCTTCCCAGCTGTGAATATATATACAAATATTTTTCACAGTAAACTATGATCTTTGGCTTCAGGGCTGCTGGTTGTTCACCACGCTGAAGGTTTTGGGCTTCATTTGACTGCATGTGATGTGAAAGATCATTCAAGATGTGCAGCGTCCCTCAGCTTCACAGAGCTTTTTAGCATCTTTAGCTCATCGTTTCAGTTTTACTGTTTTGGTTGAGGCGGCTGTAAAAAGCCTCTATACGCCTGCAAACAGCAGACAGACAGACAGACAGACAGACGAGGAGCGGGTGGAGACCAAAGACAGAGCTGTCCACATGGACGACCCTGATGCTCTGTGACTGCTGGATGTGCAGACAAAAAAATGTTTGCTGACACGTTCAACATAAAAACTTTACAAGGTGATAATACACCAGAGTGTGTTCACAGCAACTCGCCCCAAACTGACCAAAAAATAAACGACAGCAGGTTTAAATCAGCAGCGTCGCTCAGAAACATCAGTGAGTGAAGCTGCAGCAGCAGGAAAAACGAGATTTACTGCTGATGGATTTAACTTCACATCCTCAGAGGGCTTCGCAGTTCTTTCATACTTACAGTCTCACTTTAAACCTGATTTTTTGGCCACTAGGGGGCAGCACAACACTGACGTATCACCACCTTATACAGATGTTTGAGGCGACCATGTTTTCAGTTTCTACAGCAGACACGGAGCGACATGATCAGACCTGTGGACTCCAGTATTCTCTCTTTTTGCTCTGTTTTTGGTCTCCACCTGCTCCTCAGGGGAACATCTGGCTCTCTCTTTGCTGTTTGCTGCTCAGCAGGCGGAGAATGAGGCTTTATCTCAGCTTGTTGCTCCTGTGGGCTGTGAAGCCAAAACAAAGAGCTGAAAGATGCTAAAACATCCTGCAGAGCTGCAGAGCTCTCCGCGCTACACCTTCTGATCCATAGTCAACATGAACTTGTTGATCAGTTATTGATTAGTGCGGCTTTAAAGGACGCAGTGTGTGAGGTCATGTGATAATCCGTCTGCCAGCTTCACACATCTGGATTCAGTCACTGAGGACTCTCCGTGTTTAACTGTTCATCTGACCCATAAAACGCAGAGCTGGCAGGGTGCGTTTGTTTTACTCACCGCTGACGTTGAGGCTGACGGTGTCCTGGCTGTCCTCCATCCCGTGCATGACCTCACAGCGGTACAGCCCCGCATCACTCGCCCTGAGCTGCACCATCACCAGAGAGGCGTCCCCGACTGACAGCGGGTGGCTGGGCACCGACACCCTGCTCTTGTACTCCTGCCCCACCTTGACCACCCCTCCCTGCGCCACCAGCACCACCTTCTCCCCCTGCCCCTCCAGCTTGGTCCACTTGATCCTCAGCTCGCCGTCCGGAGTGGCGGTGGCGTCCCCGGGGAGGAGGAGTCCAGGTGTGGCAGCTGGAGTGGTGTGTGAGGGAGTGTGTGTGGAGCTGCTGGGAGAAACCGGCGTTATGGAGAAGTGGCACGGCAGCACCACCCTGCCTGCCAGCGAGCCGGTGGAGGGAGGGTTCTGCTCCATCCTCATGGAGGGAGGTGAAGCTGGAAGACAGGAGTGAGTGAGTGAGTGAGTGAGTGAGTGAGTGAGTGAGTGAGTGAGTGAGTGAGTGAGTGAGTGAGTGAGTGAGTGTATAACATAATCATTCATCATTGGGGCGGCTGTGGCTCAGGAGGAAGAGCGGCTCGCCTGCTGATCGCAGGTCAGCTGGTCTGAGATCAGATGGTGGAGAATGGAAACAGATAAAGATGATTTATGGTTGTTGATCTGAGTGAGCTCTGAATGCAGGAGTTTTACTTGTTGCTTCATTTGCTTCAGCTTAAAATCTGAGAAGAGCTGCAACTGAAGATTAATTCATGATCATTTCGTCGTTTTCATGATGAAATATGAACATATGTGACAGAAGAAGCAGAATGAGCCGTGATCTTTTTAACCCAGGACTTCTTCCACCTGGAATAAAAGCAGTTTCTCCAAACTGCTGCAAAACACGACGAGCAGCTGACGTAATGCACGAAGCAGCTTTCGCTTCTGAAAGCGTCCAGGAGCAGAATCAGGCCTCAGAGGAGGGACTGGCAGCAGAGCAGAGGCTGGCGTCCCTGCAGGAAGCTGTGTGTGCGTGTGTGTGTGCGTGTGTGTGTGTGTGTGTGTGTGTGCGTTGGAGTGAAAATCATTTTCCACTTTGTCAGCCTTGGACCTGCACTCTGCTCGTGTGTTGCTACGTCTTCCTCAGAGAGAAAGAATGAGGAAGTGAAGAGAAGGTGACGGTCTCATTGCATCATTTCCTGTCACACTCACCTGGCTGAGGACGAGCAGAACACACACACACCAGGCAGAGCAGGTGCGTGAGGATGTGTGGAATCATCTCAACACAATCTGTAGAAGAAGATAAAGAGAAAGTCACTGCGAGTCCTGTCCTTCACGACAGATTTCAGGTACTTCACTCGTCTGACTTAAAGCTGCAACAGAAATAAATAAAACAAGCAGTTTTAATGTATTTCCATGTGATGTGGAAACTTCTACCACTCGTTTTTCATTATCTGACATTAAGCTACAGAAGAACTCAACGAAGAGTCGAGAAAATGAGGATCAGATCATTAAACTGCAGCTGACAGCTTCAGATTCTCTACCTGTCTTATGAAGTGAGTGAAATTAAAGATGAACGCCTCAGAGAAAATAATACAGGTTTATAACATATGATAATGTCACAACCTTAAAATCTTAAATCCTTAAAACATAAAAATACTTTGCTTTTGATAAGAATTTGTGAGATTTTGTTCCCACAGGAAAGTTTATCCTGTTCAAACTGAGTGCTTCTCTCTCATTGGTAAATCTCAGTGTTTGGGACCTGGAGGCTTGTCTGAGTTTCATACCGGATCCTGATTGGCTCCGGGCGAGTTGTGATGTCATAAACCCTGCAGGTACACGCAGGTGTTAAACTGAGATTTAAGGTGAGGTAGAGAAACTTTCCTCCTTCAGCAGATGAAGGTGGAAACAAACTGTGAGCAGTGAAGAATCAGTGAAAGTGTTCATGTTCGAGGAGCTGGAAGCAGAAAATGACTGAAATGATTCACGATTGGCTGCTGCTGCTTAATTTCCTGTTGCTGAAAGTTACAGCTAGAGGTCCTGCACACACACACACACACACACACACACACACACACACACACACACACACACTCCGTAAGCCTGGAAACAGCTCACAGTAAAGCTGAAAGCTGGCTAATGATCATTTATTCTAATTAATATATTTCGTGTTTTTAATGTCTTTCCACGAAGGAGCTCTATGTTCAGAATCATTTCTGAATGATCTAATTTCTCTAATCTAATTTCTAAGATGTCAGTGAGTTTAAAAAGGCTTCAGAGACAGATGTGGTCACATCTGGAGCAGCAGCGGATCAGAGCAGCTCAGCTGATAAAGCTTATCAGGAGGTTAAAAGCTGTCAGTGGAGTAAACGGACCTAATTGGTCCCCAGTGTCTCTCTATCAACGGGCTCTTATCACTGAGTTTATCAGTGTGGGAACAGTCCTGCCCCCCCTCATAAAAACCAGCTGCTCCGGTGGTCAAACGGACTCAAATCAGCATCAAACTGCGCAGAAACAGCGAATCTCACGCACGTGCATCCATCATTAAACTCAACAGAAAGCGCTAAAATTCAGCATCTTACCTCTGAAATCCTAAAAAAGAAGAAGAGCAGAAATCCAGCTGTCCTGCTTCAGTTTGTCACTTTCAACTTTTCCAACACAAAGTCCCGGAAAGCTGCGGCTGAAGGCGCGTGCGTGCGTCCGCGGCGCGGCTGAGGTCTGCGGGTCCGACCGCGTCCAGCTCCCAGCGCAGGCTGCAAGTTCAAATCCACTTTACACCCGCTATTATCCCACATGAGGAAGAGGAGGAGGGGCGCACATGTCCGCACACCCCCCGACAATACACCGCCCTGAGAGAGGGAGGGAGAGGGAGAGAGAGAGAGAGAGAGAGAGAGAGAGAGAGAGAGAGAGAGAGAGAGAGAGAGAGGGAGGGAGGGAGGGGGGGTGCAGGAGGAGGTGAGACTGGGGAGAGCCTGATTGGCAGAGAGACTGAAGGAGAAAGAAGCGAATGAGTGAAAGACTGAGACACTGAGACAAGAGGAGACAAAGACATTAAAGGGAAGTCCACACATTTGTCAGGACTCCTCCATGAAGACAGAATCTCCTGAGACTCTTCATCCTGAGCTCAGTCATCCTCCAAAAACACCGGCTCCTACATTTCCCATAATGCAACTCCATAGCATCTTTTCATCAGACTCAGCCTTTAGATAGAAGACTCTGCCAGTCCAGAATCATGGACCCTGATCCAGAATAAAGCAGCAGAGAGCGGACTTGAACCTGGGGGGCATTAGTTAAGGCAGTAGAGTGAGCCTGGTGGTCTGACAGCGCCTGAAGCCCCCTCCTCATTCCAAAGTGACTCTTCTAAACACGATAGCTGTAGAACAGAGTGCCGACAGGAAGTGACATCATGACTCTGAACACTGATCCTGTGTGTGGACGAACACCTCTGACCTGCAGAAGTCACTGGACGACAGGTCACATGACCGAGCTAGCTTCAAGCTCACCGCTGCCTTCAGACAGAACCAGTAGAACCACAGTGACAGACCAGTTGGCCACCATGAACAGCTGCAGAGCAGGATTCACGTCGCTCACACTTCTCTTTCCAGACTCTTCAAACCAAACCGATTATTCAGGTGATGTTTGACAGAGCTGCTCAGGAGCTACAGGAGACGTTCTGTGCCGTCGTTCCACAGCAGAACCCCCCGTTCCCCTTTCAAGATAACAAAAACACAGAAATAACAAACAAAATAACAACACACTGTTTATTGGTACGAATATTAAAATGACAAATGATAAAATGTGTAAAAACCAGTTCATGAATTCTTCCCAGTGTTTAAAAACAGCATCACTCTGCAGGACGAGCCAGGTGAGCAATGAAGGGGAACACCTGGAGAACCTTCAAACAGAGCATCACGGCTCACTGTGGCCTTCACAGCCGCCACACCACAGCAGGTTCTAGGCTCTTTAGGTGGTTCTGCGATCATTTATCAGGATCTCAAGTTAGTTTTTAGCTGGTTCTAGAGACCGTTTCAGATCTGGTTTCTCTAGGAGGTTCTAGGGTTCCTCGTTGCAATCATTGAGGATCTTTAAGGCGTTCTAGTGATCATTTAGGAGGATCCAGTGTTCCTTAAGGTGCTAACAATCATTTAAGGTCTTTCAGGGGACACTTATGAGATCCTAGGGTTCCTTAACGGGGTTCTTTCATAAAGGACGTTTGGAGTTCCCTTCAGTGGCTCTCATGATTTTAAGGATCCTATGGGAACACCACCAATGACTCTGTTCCCTCCAGCAGAGTTCTACCGACTCAGAGAACCTACAGCACGGAGAGCTGAAGCGGTTCTGGAGGCTCCTGGTGGAAGAACGTCTCTGTGAGACACTTTCTGTTGGTTCTCCCTTCATTTGTCACCCATCTGCACGTCACAGCAGCAGCTCGTAAAAATAACTTCTCTGCAATCCACAAACTTTCAGACATAAATTTGGTAGAAAAATAAAAATCCTTTATCAATAAAAATTAGTGTTTCAGGTCAGTTCAGCCCGTCTGAAGGCGAAGCCTCAGAAGTCATCAAACAGGTCCTCCACGGCTGAAGTTGCTGCTGCAGCAGCTGCAGAGCGCTGGGGGGTCTGCTGCTTACTGGATCCTGCAGGGGGGTCGGTCCTGTACACACACACACACACACACACAGAAAGACAGAACAGGTCAGTGGGCTAATGAAGCTGGTTTACAGGAGGGTTTTCCTGTTGAGACGGGAAGTGTATCATGTGGCCCATAAGGAGCAAGACTAGAAACACATGGCAGCTTTTATACCTGTGTGCAGATAAGTAGGTGTGTGTGTGTGTGTGTGTGTGTGTGTGTGTGTGTGTGTGCGAGTGTGTAATTGCAGCAGCTCCCCCACCTTAAGTGGTCTACATCAAATGCTGGACTTGGCTACCTGTGTGTTTTACCACGCAGAGGCTCGTTTTCTCCTCCTGCCTCAGCTCCACAGACGCTCATATATTCTGCCTTCACTGAATGTAACACCGTGTGACGTTCAGGGGTCAGGAGAGAAAGCTCAGACATAAAGGAGATGAAGGAAGGATCAAGGATGCGCAGTGGGGAGCAGAGAAAAGAGGGCAAGACGGGATCAAGGCAGAGAAATGGAGAAGGAAAACAAATAAAGGCAGACGGGTGAGGAGCGCTTCATCCTCAGAGGCTGCTGCTTTAAAAGGCTCCATTTCAGTCCGAAAGGAAGATTTGGGGAAATAAATCACCATTTTACAGGCGTTATGAGCTCCAGGAAGTAAACAGCCCCGGCCAAGAAATAGTCTGACACAGAGCACTCAGAAAACAGACATTTTTCATTTTAGCTTCAGGTTTCGTGCGGATTCAACAAGACGTTACTTAGAAAGCATAAGAGGAGCTTGTGGTTTCTTTGAGTCTCTGGAACCTTCGATTACCCACAATCCTTAGGTATGGCGTTGGTTCCCAGGCGCCTCTTTGCAAAGCATAATTTGAGCTTTTGTCCTCCAGCAACATGTAAGCAAACCGCTGCTACGTCTCACACTGTAGCTTAGCATCTGATGCTAGTCTGCACTTTAGCTAACATTTGAACATTTAGACCCAACAGCAATAAAGCAGAAGATCTTTGCATTAACGGCTCAAACTGCGTGGATGTGAAAGGCCTCATGGGTGAATTATCACCCACTCTGCAGCTCCCCGCAGCTCCAAAGAGCCTTTTACCATCTTTTGACTCATTAATGTGACTTTATGACCTGAGCGCCGCTGTACGCTTCACTCACACTGCTCTCGTTAACCTCGCTGGCAGCAGGCGGCTGCTCTCAAAGGAAAAGCTGATGAAGCCTCTGAAGACGAGCTGCTCGGCAGCAAACAGCTGACAGACGCAGTTTGAGACGAGCTGGTGAGCAGAGTTGAGCGTTTAGCATCTGAAAACACAGATACTTCCCTCAGGAGCTGGTGGAGACCAAAACAGAGCTAAAAGAGGGAGAACATTGGTGGTGTTGGAATCATTTAGGAGGATCCAGGGTTCCTCGATGTGGTTCTAGGTCTCATGATTGTAAGGATCCTTCTGGTGGCTGAACACCTTTGGGAACAGCACCCCTCCAGCAGACTTCTACAACGAGGAGAAGTGAAGCAGTCCTGGAGGCTCCTGGTGGAACGCCTCACTTAGACACTACGTTGGGTTCTGACCTCGGATGTGAACCGTCCGTATGTTACAGGAACAGATCTTCTAATTAATTTCACTGCAGTCGATCGTATTCATCAGACTCTGCATCAGGGATCACGCTGGTCCATCTGCTGGATGAACAAACCGAAAACTGTTTGCAGCTTTAAGGCCGGTTTAAGCGTCCGCACGCTTTTCATTGAGTTACTGCTGCAACACTCACAAAGCCTGAGGTAACTTTACAGCCAGAGATTTGATTTGCCAAAGAACACACTGGACGACGTGCACCAATCAGGACGTTTGACGTGTTTGTCTTGTCCTTACTGTATTAAGTTCAGAGACAAAAGCAGGTCTGGGACGGATGAAAAATGAGCAGGCTGCATACGCTGAATAAATACGACCTCTCCAGAGAGGGAGCACCGTCACCTCCAGCCTTACTGCAGGTGTGAGCGCCTGATGGGGGCAGGTGAGCTGAGGACCACCGACAACTGAGACGCTTTACGCCAGGAGACGCTTTTGAAGAACTTAAAGACATTCAGGAGACGTGAACACAAGACTGCGAGTCTTTCCTGATGATTGGCCAATGGGAAGGAGAAGAAAAGGCCGGTGTGAGGAAGCAGAGGAGAGGAGGCCCTCAGCTTGTTTAAATCATTACCAACTGTACCACAGACTCTGCTGCTGGAACCAGTTAAGACGAAACAAGAGCCGTGCTCAATGCAGAGGCAGAGCTGTTCCACGCCGCCACGGAGGACCACCGGAGACTCCAACACATGGCGGAGGGGGACGTGACGAGAGCGGTTTCGACCCTGAGAGGTGAGGTTAAGCTCAGGCATCGGGCGCACAGGAGCCCCCACACGGAGCCGGTATGTCCAGGGACATACCAGAGCTGCAGCGTGCACACCAATTATGTGCTCGTTTGTAGCTGAAGAAACTAAACAGAGGTTCACTTTAGTTTGGTCTAAACGATAGAAATTATACCCAAAGCCGAGTGACTTCGAGGTTCAATGCACCAAACGACAACAAAGAAAAACATGTTTTCATTTGACTACGGTGGCATGTAAGTGCAGGCCGCGCTGACCAGCTCTGAAGATAATCTGGTTCTGCTCCAGCTCAGCACAGCAGAGCCGAGCAGACTTTCACCTGAATAAAACCAACACCTCCAGCTGCAGAGCTCCTGTTCAGGTGAGTTCAACGTGAACACAGAGCTAATTCAGAGCAAAGACACCAGCGGTCGCAAACTCTCCGAGGCTGCACAAATGAGGCAAAGATGGAAAATCTGTGCTGAACCTGAGGCGGGATGACCTCACTTCATCAAAGCAGAGACAAGAGAAAAAAGAAAAGAATATACTGGGAGAAATTAGCCGAAAACTGGAGCTCCTGGTGAGCTGAGATCAGCCAAATGTTGACGCACAAACATTAAGCTAACACGGGTCCGTTCACACGATGCTATCAAGCTACAGCTAACGTCTGTGCACTCGCTGTGAGAGGCCGGCTGAGGTTATTAGCTGTGTCACCGTGCAGCTTCATTTAAGCTCCTCTTAACTTTTAACTTCTTGCTGCTTTCCATCAGATAAATAGGTGTGTGTGATGAAGTCAGGGAGTGTGTTTGCTCGGTTTGTTCTGTTCTTTGTAATTCGGTGAACTGACGCTTTGATGCAGTCGCTCCTGACATTTCTGCTTTATGAGCCTTTAAATCAGCCTTTTCACTTTCAATCAGCTCATAGTTTTTCTGCCTCCTGAAGAGACAAAATCCTCCAGGATTTCACAATAAAAAAGACAAACATCATAAAATCCATAATTTGCCTCTTGGATTTATTTGGTGACCTTTCTTGTCTTCAGGTTGGGAAACGCTGCTTTAATGGACTCTTTCCTCTGACAGCAACACACTCAAACAGAAACACTCAGAAACTTAAACGAACCTTAAAGACTTTAAATGTGAGCTAGGATCAAGTCAGAGGGACACGGGTCAAACGAGAGACCAGAAAACCTCTCAGCGTAAGACGCAGCAGTCCCACGTCTTGCAGTGATTATCTGTGATGGCCAGAAGCGAAGTTTGATAGCTTACAGAGCGCGTGCAAGCGTGCTTCACTTCAGTGTCTTTCCATGGGAAAACAGTCGTTTGAGTACACAAACACTTACATCTCAAGGAGACGTTAACAGGAAGCACAGTGAGTCCGAAATGAGACTGTGGAGCTCAGAGAACAGAAGTTAGAACAAACCCGGAGGAACACAAAGACTTCTGTTAGAGGAACGGTTCAACGTCTGGGGACAGAACATGGATATGGACATTAACCGGTCAAGACGCGGTTAGCTTAGCTTAGCACAAAGACTGGAAACGGGAGGTAACAGCTAGCCTGGCTCTGTCCAAACACCTTTAAAGAAATGCAGAATTGGCAAAAACAGAAAGTTTTGGTCTCTTAACAGGTAGGATGGCATCAAACCTGGCAACCTCGCTGACGAGATGACGAGACGAGGCTGCACACAGTCAGACCATCGACTGGTGCTCGAAAGAAATGCGACTCCTGAGGACACACAGATAGATATGAAGTCCAGACAGGCATGCTAGCTGTTCCCCCCGCTTCCACTCTTTATGCTAAGCTAGGCTAACAGTTCCATGCTTCACACACAACCTTCTAATGTCGCTCACTAATTTCCCAAAATGTTGAACAATTCCTTGATCAGCCGTCCTCGTCATCAGTTCACGTGGCCTTCGTTTAACTCTCCTCAGGCTCTTTCACTCCCTTCATTTCCTGCTCCTCCTCCTCCTCTTCATCGTCTCTGTGGATGACCTGCATGCAGAAAAACATGGCGGTAACAGAGGAGGTGGATGGGCTGAGTCGTGATGGAAATGGAAAAAACAATGGCCGGGTGTGGGGCTGCCAGCGGCTCTGAACCCCCCACCCTCTTGGACAAAGGCCTCTCTTCTGCGGCCGCCGTCTGCCAGCTCGGTGGGGGGCGGCTTCAGCAGCGAGCCACTGCGGCGATCAGACATCCAGCCAACCACAGCTGCTCGTCGGCCCACTGGTGCTTCTTGTTGGAGCGGCGAGAGACGGTAATAAGGCTCGTAATGGGCACCACTACCAACCAGTGACAGCAGCTGGGGATGGATGGCAGCACTTACAGCCATCTGCACGGCGCACAGCTTACAGTAGCTGGCACTCACAGAGGCTTGGACGCAGTATATTCGGCCTCTGTCGGGAGGCTACAGAAACGACGTCAGATTGAGACATGTCTTTGGAATATTTTCTAAATGGCTTCATCCAAAGAGGAACTGGCACACGGCGATCGGGAAACAAGAGCCGCAGTATTGTGAGGTTTTGGATGTGCGGCAGCGGGATTCAGAGCCGTGCGATGGTCCGACTCCCAGTGTAGATACAGAGACCACAGACACAGCAGAGAGGAGGAGTGAGGAGGAGAAAGAAGGGCAGAAAAGAGGAACGTTGCATAATTGTGTCTTTGAGGCCAGCGGCTGACTTTGGCTGCCCAGTTCATGTCCTGGACCTCCCTTAGAAATCCCCCCGCTGCACTGTTCAGACCTGAGAATAACGGCATTCACCGAAATCCAACAAACTAAAGGGCCGCTTCACTTTCTCACTTAACTGCTGACATGTTAGATTTCAGTGTGCGAGGTTTCTCCAGGCGGGATGAAGAGGACTGAATCGACACACAGCTCACACCCGTGCTGATCGACGGCACTTTAACGTCACAGATCGAAGCCCTGATGTCAAACACAAAGCTGCTAACATGAACAAATGGGTTGATGTTCAACACGAGGTCGGGAGCTGATGCAGCCTCCTGATGTTTTCCACACACTCATTAGTGGAGCTGTGTCTTCACATAAAGTCCACAGTGGAAAAGGTCCTTCCTCCTGAGGCTGACTCCAGCAGCCTGCTCATCACAGCTGCTGCGCCTGAAGCCTCGCAGCATGTGTTCATGTGCTTAAAGAGATAAAACAGATAGAGAAGACCAGCAGCGACGTCGTAAACCTGCAGGACAACGGTGCTCTTTTAGCACCAATAAACTGCTGAGAGCTGAATTTGATATTCTCTGTCAGAGGAATGCTGTAAATGTGATCACGCCCTGAAGGTGCACAGCTGGCCGGTCTCTGCGGACCTAACTGAAGGGGGACGGGACGGAAACTGCTGCTCCAGGAGCTCGGACGCTGGAACGAGGTCACGCTGCTGCTGATCTCTTTAGATGCAGCGTCCTCTCTGAGCATCACCGAGCATCCTCCTACTGTTTCCAATCAGGGCTCAGAGGTCATTAGGACATTTTAATTTGTCCTGTATCCGCTGTAGGAAGCGCTCCAGAGACATTTTACCTTTGAACTACACAGAGACACCGAGTGTGAGGACGTTTTTAATCATGTGGGTCAAAACCTGCTGCTGGTGACAACCACATGCCTATGTTTCATCAAATATTTGACCAGGTTTAGAATATAGAGCACGACATTATGAAACACAAGGAGCAGAAAGGAGCAGTTCAGCAGCACTGGGATCAGCTGGACATCATGTCTATGACTGGACAGAATGTGTCTTACATACATATAATTCAAAAGAGCTGGGACGAAGCCTGAAACCTAAATAAAGCAGAATGTGAACCTTAAACTCTCTTGAATGCAGCACAAAGTCAATTTCAAGTTGTGGAACGCTCCAAAAACACCTGTTTGGACCGTTCCACAGGTAAACCTCAAACTGAACGTCAGAAGACAAACGATCTGACAGCCTGGCTCCTCGGAGGTGACCGGTTCAGGGTTGAAGTTAGGACTCAGGATCAGGCCGTGGCGTTCTGTTGTTTCCTCTGAAAGTCACACTTTGCTCTTCACATCTTCCCTGATTGTGTTCGGTCAGTCGGCGGTTTACAGCCACCTGCTGCTGCTTGAAGCAGCTTTAGTGTGCGCTCCACGCTCAGCTGGGGGGGTGGGGGTGGGGACACGACTCCACCGGTGTGGACGTTCACATGCAGAAAGGCGCTGCAGACTGGCTGTAATTACCCGACATAAAGAAGATCCCTGACAGGGAACTTTTATGATGTTTGATTTTCCCATTCGGGGGGTGAGAGCAGAGGAGAGGGGGGCGAAATGAAGGAAAACCAACAGGAAAGACGAAACAGCTGATTGACAGAAAAGAAGAACGATCAACAAAGCAGCTGAGGGTCAACACCGTCTCTACGTCTCGTCTTACTCTACAGTAAAGAAAGGAGGCCTGTTTTAATTTGAGACAATAAAGTCCATTTAAATAGATAAAGAGTGTTTTTGTGAACTATTTTTAGCTGGAGGTGTCACACCCCGGCTAAATGAACAGATCTGACGACTGTGTCAACAGTTTAGCAGCACCAGAGCCAGTAAACTGCTCCAGAGAGACGTTAAGTGAAACCACAAAGCAGGAGACGGTTACGTAGGAGGGACTCCTCCTCACACAGCGTCCAAACAAACCTCAGCGGCACCGTCGCCGCACGTGACAGCTGGAAGTCACATCGCACGTGTTTCAGCTGCAGCGCCCTGACGTACCTTCTTCTCTGCGAGCTCTGAGGGTTGACCGCGGGGCCCGGGGCCTCGAGGTGACGGAAGCGCCGCTTGCGACAAGGGGCCACGTCCATGGTGTCCTTCAGGCTGTCGTCCAATGGGCTCGAGGTAGAGGACTCTGAGGAGGACATGAGTCAGGATGATAGTGTCCTCAAAGTGAGACAGATATTTTAAATACAGCGTGACTGAGATCATGTGCTCACGTCACAAAACACAGAACCGCCGTCTGTCCCTGAGGACAGAGACGGGAAAGACTTCATGCTGTCCTAAAGTACATTTTCTTTCTCAAATTTAAGTACTACATTAAGTATTAGCAGCAAAATGTGCCTAAAGTATATGAAGTAAAAGTACTCATAATACAATCAGAGTTACAGTTAACAAATAAATTAATAATTTGGAGCTAAAATCTAAATGAAAAGTTTGAACAACAACATACATTTGAAAACAATAATAATTGTTATTTTTATTGTTATGTTCTGTCAAAACGGTGATGAGATGAAGAGTCTCAGTGAGGCTTTAGCTGTGCTTTAAGCTAAATGCTAACATCAAAATGCTAACAAGCTGATGTTTAGCAGCGTAATGTTAGCATGCTAAATGTTAGCAGGCGAGGCAGATGGTTCCTCGCTCGCACATCAGCAGCGTTCCAGGGATCAGAGAGGTGAGGAGTAACGGCGTGACAGGCGGCCGGAGGACGATGACGGAAACATCCTCAAAGTTCCACGTTGGTCTTTTCTTACTTTCCCCGCAGGTGAAATTTTCCCGTGCTCCTCAGTGACTCTGTGAATATACTGAGTGTGAAACAGTCTGTAAAGCTGCCTGTTAAACTCCACGACCCCAGTGATCACAAAGCAGCAGAGGCCAGTAAAAGCACCGCGTCGACAGGTGTCAGGTGCGTCTCTGCCTCGTCCCTTTCAGGGCTCTCTCTGATTGGTCGAGCACATTTCTAATGTGTGACTTCTTGCTGAAATACGTGTGGGTGATTAAACATGGTGGACTCTGCAGCTCTGCAGAGGCTGCTGGTCCAGTCTAAATGAAGACTGGGCTCAGTCTGACCTGGTTCTACAAACACAGCACTGCTGTGGGGTTTGTTGTTTTAATTAATTCGTTTCAGTTTGATTTCACCTGTAATTCTTATTTTTCACTTTAATGGAGACAAATCCGCGCAGACTGTTTGCTGTCAGTCTTAAATGTTAGTCGAGCCTCATAATTAAGTAAAGTTAGGTGAAAACTCAACAATTATTCTTTGCTGTTAGCTCACAAAGGAACAACGATGTTAATCTTCATGACTTTTCACTGGGCGGGGCCACTTGAAGGCTTTTACACACACGCTTACTTCACCGGCGTGGGCTGGAGGACCATCTGACATCAACAGCAGATTGTTTTGTTGTGTGACCTTTCAGGAGCGGCAGTCTGTCCGTACCACACAAAACACAGCCGTGCACGCACAAACCCAAACCACACACTTCCTCAAACGTCCCTCCATCTGATGACTGGGAACACGCTGCCGTCTGAGTCACTGTCGTGGCAACAGAAACAACACAAATCCTGCAAGCTTGTCCTCATTAGACGGAGGGGAAGGCCCAGAGAACAGGGACACCTACATCTCAGAGACAGCCCTGACGTCTCAAACCAACCCAACCTGACTCTGGACGGTCCAACATGTGTGAGAAAGTGGAAAAATCAGGGACCTAAAGAGCTGAGAGGAGGATGAAAACTCCCCCAAAAACCCCCTCACAGCTCATGATAGGTAACTCATGTTTTGCCCAAATCCATCTTAGTGGAACACACACCTACACGCCATACATCTACACCGCCGCCGCCGCCGCCGGCACATTAATCACATCCAGACCATCTGGGAGCGAGCGCAGAGGTTGATGGAGTGTAACGTCAACGCTACAAGCTGCATGCATTTAAAGGTGTTTTGGGATGTCAGTCCAGGGAGGCCCAGGACTCTGCATTACATAACTCCTCAGTGATGTCATGGTTAGTTTCTGGCCACGAGGAAACACAGAAAGTCTCCCAGAGGCTGCAAACACACTCAGCTCACATGACAACAGTTCCCAAAAATATCGCCTTCATGGTCACATTTTACATGAGGCAAAAATATTTTACAAAACGCCCAAATTCTGCATTTTGAACGACTGTGTTGCTTTAATTATCAAGGTGCTGTGAAGTAAGTCACTGTGCTCTTCAAGCATGTCTAATATTTGTCCTCTCCAGGTGTTTTCCAACACCTGCAACAGCCGTTTGCTGCCATGTGAGTTAATGCTGACTCAAACGCTCAGACGCCAGAATTCCCTACGTTCTGTCGACGATGCGTTCAAGTTCCTTCCTGACAACTCGTTCCATTACTGTTACTGTCATATGTGGACACACTGAAAGGACAATGTCATCTTCCTGGACAAGCTGTGCTGGAAACTGTGTGCTAATTTGGGGAGTTTGTACTTTGTTTATGCTGTGGAGCAGCTGATGCTACTGATTAGCAGCACTTCAGAGGACGAACCAATCAGCGAAGAGCTGCTTGAAAATTAAATCAAGTGCTGGAAAAGTCAAATCACTCTGAGGCAGAGACACTTGAAGAATCAACGAGAGGCTGTGACGGCTCACCAAGAGACGGCAACGTGGAGGCTGGAGCCGGCCGCTCCTCCTCTGGCTCTTCATCAGTGCTTCCTCCATACTCATCCTCCTCCTGATCTGCTGTTTGGTCTGATTTCCCCGAATCCTCCTTCTTCTGTCTGAATGCAGAGAAGAGATGTGAAGGAAAGGAAGGAAGTCAAAGGAAATCTCTTCAGCAGTTTGATGAGCAGCTAGAAAAGTTGTCAGCAGTAAATTTACTGAAACATTTATCAAAACGCTAAACCTTTTTTAAATGCTGTTATTTGCTTTTGAAACATAAACAAGTTGTAGCTGAAGCTGGAGGACGTGAGAAGTTGAAGCGTCAGTTTTAAATTCACGCACTGAAAGAAGCTGAAGTGTAATAGATGAAAGCAGTCGAACAGTCGGTTAAAGAGGAGGAGACGAACGCAGCTCAGAGTGAAACTGAAAGCAGCTGAGGCGTCAGGACTGCAGGTGAGGCGTACCTGGCCTCCTGCAGGTGTGTGACGGTTTCTTGCAGACTGCGGATTTTGGCTTTCTTCTCATTCAGGACCAGGACGAAGCGAGAGTACAGCTCTGCCTCCAGGGTCTCTTTGCCACCTGCGTATCGCTCCAGACTAAAACACACAGAAGAAGAAAAAGTCTTGAAATGTGGAGGTCACACGTTCTTCTTCAGCGACTCTTCAACCTAAATCACCTCCTGAGAAGCTCACGACACGACAGCACGACTGCTAATCAGTGACGGTCGGTGAATCACACAGAGGAGACACAGACACACACTACACAGCAGTTCTTGTCTTTAATAAAAAGATGTTTAAAAACACGAAAACATGATCGTCACATCATCGTTTGATTCTGGTGACTTAAATGTACGTCTGGTTTAACTTTTTCTTATTGTTAACAAAAACACATCATGAGCCTCACTGCTGTCCCTTCATCACTGTGGACACACACACTGTCCTTTATTCTGACTCAGCGCCACACACACACACACACACACACACACACACACACACACACACACACACACACACACACACACACACACACACACACACACACACACACACACACACACACACACACACACACACACACACGCGACTGCACCACAGACACACAAATGAACCACAGTACAGGGACACATGAACGCACCACAGACACACCACAATACTGAGACACATGAACGCACCACAGACACACCGCAGTACATGCACTGACTCAGAGATGAACATGGTGTATTAGACATTGTTGATTTCGGGTCTTTTCTTGAGCTTTTTTGAGAAAACGCACCACACCAACACCTTAACCTTTCTGTTTAAACACATGATGAACTGTGAAGTGTGTGTTGAGCTGTGTGAATCACAGAGGCCTGTCTGATGAACTCACATTAACGCCGCCGTGGCATCAGTTCATAGCTCAAAGTGACGCACGGCGGCAGGAAGACGCCCCCCCCCCCGACACCGCGTTACATGAGTTAGGCAATAAATCAGTGAGACTGATTTCAGGGAACTAAATCTTCTAACCTTGCTGTGCACGTCTTCACGCAGCTCTTTTCACTGCTAACCAAACTTTACCCACCGAGTACGGACTCATTCTACGATCACGTACTTCCTGATTTTCCTGACTTCCTTCTTTTAAGTAAAAGCAGTAAAACCACAACATAAAAATACTCAAAAGTAAAAGTACAAAGGCATTACGTTTGTAGAGTATGGAAAGTAAAATCACTTTTTTGCAGTGTGGCCTGTTCAGTCTTTTCTCAATGACATGTTACAGTGTGTGTGTGTGTGTGTGTGTGTGTGTGTGTGTGTGTGTGTGTGTGTGTGTGTGTGTGTGTGTGTGTGTGTGTGTGTGTGTGTGTGTGTGTGTGTTTACTCTGCAGTGATGCGCTGCTGCTCTTGTCTCAGTCTTTGGTTCTCCTCCTCCAGCCTCTGGTTGTGGATCTCCAGTTTATTTCCCGTCTGCAGACTGTGGATCAGCACCTGTCTCACTGCCTCCGCCGGCTCTGCGACGGCCTCCAGACAAACAGACCCCAACCTGAACTGAAAAGTCAGAACACAGAAACATCAGAGGTGAGCAGCTTTCTGTTTCTGCATTAATTAATATCTGGCTTTTTTGTTCAAGCTGCTTTTTCGGGCCGCTTGCAGCAGAACAAGCTGGAAACACAACGCTGCCGAATCGTCACCACATGAAGCTGCTGTGGTGAACTTGCCTGTTTACACAGTGTCACGTTAGCGTTAACTTGGAGCTTTTTTCTTGCAAACAGCTGCCTGACGCTGCAGGAAATGAGGTTAAACAGAACAGAGATGTGAGCCGCAAACTGAAAAAGATGTAAAATAGATGAAAAGAGACGACAGAGCTGAGAGGAGCTGCGGACTCGTGTTACTCAGTCATCTGATCCATTATTAATGTGAAATATAGAATATATTGATACGCACAGTTTTAAGGTACATTCAGCTTTCAGAGGCCACCAGCGTTTTATCTTTGTGACCTCTGACCTCTGAGGGTCTGCTGTCCCCGTGGAAACAAAGCTTTCCCTCAAACACGCTGCCATGTTTACACACAGATAAGAGGCAGAGCGGCGACCCTCACGCTGACCCCTCGGACCACCAGCCCCTAAATAACTGACCTTTAGGTGGGGAGACACAGCTGTGTGTCTGCAGGAGTGTGTGTCTGCAGGAGTGTGTGTCTGCAGGAGTGTGTGTCTGCACAGGCTGGATGAGGAGATGAAACTGTTGTTTCAGTTTATTGACAGAAACACAAACAGGCAGCTAAACACTAACAGACTAAACTGGTCACACAGCAGACTGTGATGGTCAGAATAGCTGGTGTGTGCTCATTCAGTGTGACAGGAGGATAAATTTGGGCTAATGGACTGTTACTTCTTTAAAAGGTTTCATTTAAATCATGTAAAAGTTGATATCTTATCATCAGTGACGTGTGTGTGGTTGTGGTTTTGTGTTTTAAAACAAGCCTCATGCTAGCTGCTCGTGAGGCTGTACTTTGCTAACTTGTGCTAATTAGCATCCGATGCTAAGTACAGCTGAGGCTGATGGGAATGTCATTAGCTGTTTTTATGAATTTGGTTTGAAAGCAGAGTGTTAAACAAAGTGAAATGTTGACCTGATGATGGCGCTAAACGTAAAGTCAAAGGATCAACAGAGTTACTGTAATTCATCCTGAGGGGACAATGAACGTCCGAAGCACATTTCAGCTGCTGGGACACTCAAAACCATGAGAGTCAACCTGGAGGGGAACGTCAGAGCATCAGCAACGTCTGAGGGGTTCATCATCTGGGGACCACGAATGTTTGAACACAACTTTGTGCCGATCCAACAACAGAATGACAGACAGATGGCACCATTGTTCACGTCAGCGACAGAGAAACCCAATCACTGCACTGATGACGCGTCACGATGAACGAACCGTCTACGTCTCATTACGCTCGTCTTTCCTCCGCCCGCTCTCCCATGTTCCCTCACCCTCTGTGTTTTGGGTTATTTACAAGTGTCTAATATTTGCCAGCTATTACTTCAGCGCCTCTTAGAAACGTTAAGCAAATAACATGAGAGTAAAATACGGCTCGCAGTGGAAATACCTCTCCTAAGCTCTTCTGGCAAACTCTTCCAGTTGTTGCCTCATCGTACGCACTCAGGCAGCGTTAAGCTCTCGATGGTTAGCACTTCAGCAGAGAGAAGAAGTTCAGCTGTCAGCTGACGGCTCTGGTTAGGGGCCTGAGCTGTGAGCTGCTGCTCAGAGCTCCATGTTGTTGCCCGGTCTGGACGGCGGTGGGTTGGCCCGAACGCTGTTGATGTGGGCGAAGGTTCCTCGTGCCGTCATAGAGACGCTACTGTTTCAAAAGCTGTTTCTGACTCCCTGATTCACACTTATTAACCGCAGGACACTTTTATACGGGGAGAGACCTGCGAGTGCAACCCCACCTTTTCTGAATTTACTGCCAAAGCTCGTGAATGTTAAAGTCATTAATACAACAGCATGTTTGTAAAGAACGGAGCTTTGTCAGCACACAGAGGAGCTCGTCAGGTCGAACTCAGGTGTCCACAGAGCAGGAGGACAAAGGACAAAAGGGACGATGGCTCAGCTGGACGGTGTGTGGAGCACCTGATGAGCAGGTGGCACTGTGCATGGCAGCTGCTGCCAGCTGTGTGTAAAGGGGGGGTGATGATGATGATGATGGCTCCTGGTGTAAAGCGGTTTGAGCTGTCGGTCAGACTAGGAAAGCACTTTATTTTCTATATAAAGTAGAGTTTGGTGAGGTGTGTGAGGAGCGAACGCCCACAGAGGCAGCTCTTGTTCGCAGATGAGTTAACTCACCTTAGCTTAGCATCTTAGCATGCTAACACACCAGCTGGGGCTGAGGGCTGAGAAATGTGTGAGACTTGTCCTTCTGTGATGACGGACATTTGGTTTGAGTTGAACAAATGTTTTCTATGATTGAATCCACTGACTTCAACAGATTTAAAGGCTCATTATCAGGCTGACGCTGTGCTGTGCAGTATAATCACAATCAGACTGTATCCACCCAGAGCTGTCAACACATCCATCTACCTGAGCAGAGCAGAATACTGTTCTATACCATGACTCTGCTAGCTCGTCAACAAACATGGAAACAACACAGGGACACACAACCTATGAACAAAGCACAGTATAAACTGAACGGCTCTGTGTTTACCGTGTTCACCTTGTTAGCTTTGTTACAGGATGAGCTTGAGCACATTTGCTAATGAGCAGTAAACACTACGCCCTGAAATGTCAGAGGATTCACCGTCTTGGAACCACGAATGTCTGCACAGGATTTGATGGAAACGTGAGCTGAACAGAAGTACTTCATGCATAAAAACACAGACTGCAGAGTACAATGGATACTGTGACAGACGGGGGGGACGCCGACCCGCCCAGAGACACAGAGGACGGGAAGAATGGGACAGACCAGCGGACATTAAAGGCAGATTGTATTTTTCAGTTTTCATGCTTCTTCAGGACATTTCCACTTTCAGTTTTCAGAAAATGAGCACTTGAGTTTTGTTTTGATTCATTTTCCATTTCAGTCCGACTTTCCCATAAATCTGAGTAACAGACAAAGTTTTTAGGAAAGGATAACCTGCGTTAACTTTATGTTTCCTGTTCAGGGTCCATTCATCATTCAGCAGCACAGACTGAAACTAAAGGTCCACTTGAACTGAATTAAAAGGTGAAAACAATCAGTTCTTTCATTTTAACACTTTCCCGGCTTCACTTTGTGTTTCAGTTCAGTAAAGTTTCATGTTTCTCTTTGATTTGTTCTACAGGTCGTGTTGTTCGCTCTCTCGTGGATAATAAAGTTGTTCTCTTCAAATAAAGGAAAAAGCAGAGTAATAACAGTTTCTACGTCACTCTGACCATCTGACAGCACGCAGCATCAGCGGTGACAGCGAGCCTTTGAATCTGTTGAAGTCACGTGTTTCCGTCTGTACCGCTGCTGGAAATCAGCCGAACACGCTGACAGAACACACACGTTTGGTATGCTAACCACCTCAGGTAACACCTGTGCGTGTGCGGGAGTCACCTCACAGTTGAACATTAGAGGGAATGGCCAGGAATTAGACCGAGGCCTTTCATTATGACTCATAACTTTATGACAGATGAATTGCAGCTTCTTATTTCTCGTCGAGCACGAGGAGCCTCGCACACCTCCGATGACGCACCGAGCACACTTCTGTAAATCCGCTGCTTCGAACTCTCGGTTTTAAAAACAGACGCATCGATTCATTTCCTCTCTGCTGCAACAGACGCTCCAACGTTTCCATTCTGTCATAATCACCACAGCAACTGAGTTTGTGTCGACACCATGAGCGAATGTGTTCACTCGGCTGACCCATGAACAGGGATTATTCAGTCAGCATGTCACTGCTCATTTCCCTCCGTCCAGAGGCGGAGGAAGTCTGTCCTGAAGTACTAATACCACAAGTAAAAGTCCTGCATTACGTAAACAAAAATCTTCATCTGTACAGTAACTTGTGACTAAAGCTGTTTGATAAATGCAGTCGAGGAAAAAGTACAATACTTGCCTCTGAGTACTGTATAAAGTATCTTGAAAAGAAAAGACTCAAAGTACACGTACCTTTGAGTAAATGTACTTAGTTGCATTAATCCACACCAGTACAGATACATTACAGTTGTATTTTTAACCTGTTTGTTTTGAGTTTGTTCTTTGGGAGCAGTTATTTGTTTAATTGAGTCCCTAATCAATAAGGAACTACTTCCTGTCGACCGTAGTAGAAAGTGTTATCGATATATTACTTGATGAATCAATGAAGACCTAAATCTGTGACCGGTTTGCTGTGAATGTGACATGAAAATCACATCAGAACAAACGAGACGAGCAGCGAGGCGTTAAAAGGCCGGCGAGCTCCGATCTGAGGCGTGAGCGTGTTCTTCCTCGTGTGGTTTCTTCTTGTTATTGTATCAGGTCAAATACTTTTACTACAGGTGAGGTAACGCTGTACTCAAGTTTCTGGAATAACATGAAAGTCTCACACTCTATCCATCACTTCCTCCCTTCAGCACGTTTCTCTGGAGTTTTAAACATGAGGGGAGATTAACGGACGCCAGGTGACGCCGTTATCGACGGGGCGCCGACGTCATGTGAAACATCAACGGCTTTAACGTCAACAGTCAACGTTCACTCCACTGATAACGCTGCCATGTCAAAACACAGCAGCACTTTCTGAAATTAACCTCCTGACTCGTCTGTGTGGGGGGGGCGGGGCGAGGAGTTTAAGTAAATACACTTCTTTTAACGCCAGAAACACGAGTCCATCCATCAGCTCCATCAGCTCCATCAGCGAGCCGTGCACCACACTCACACACCGCGAGGACGAACGACTGGAGCTTCACTCACAGAGATGTCCCTCTGAACCTTCTCGTACGCCAGCGTGACGGTGGAGCCGTGGTCGGGCGGAGACGGCGTCAGGCTGAAGCTGTAGGTGGTGGAGCTTTCTGTGCCGGTCAGCGCCTGATGGAGGTCCTGGACGTACCTCTCCAGCTGCATCTCCAGCTCCTCCGCCTCACCACGCACGGCGGCCTCACTCACTACAACGGCACAACAAGTCTTCATCAGAGGAGGGTTTATGGTGTCAGCCATCGTCTGTACTGAAGTACTGTACTTCAGTTATAGTCCACCACTGAATAGTACTAATAAGTACTGCTCTCAATAAAATCCTTACACACCTGTACCTGCTGATCACAATAACAGTTTAGGATCTACAGTTGTGTTTTCAGCACCTTGATGGATCCTGACCTGAGAGAAAACAGTAAATCTTCATCTGAATGTAACTCTGCAAACACCTGAAAAGGTCAACGACGGCCCATTCTACAAGGCTCCCAGGTGAGAGAGGAGTGTGTGTGTGTGTGTGTGTGCGTGTGTGTGTGTGTGTGTGTGTGTGTGTGTGTGTGTGTGTGTGTGTGTGGTCAAACAGGTGAGGTGTCAGGTGAGCATAAACCCGCCAGGTCAGACGTGTTAACAGCGAGACACGTTGTGAGGTCACGCTGGGTGAGGTCTTTACCGTCTCCTCTCCAAGCGTCCTGTCCATCAGTCAGCAGCAACTGGAAGCCTGACCCTAAACCCCGCCCCTTCCAGTCCACCCGCAGGACGTAGGAGGAGTCAGGCTCAGACGAGATGTGGACTTCACGCACCGACGTGTGCATCCCTGCAGAGACCAGATGCAGAGATGATGCTGATGTAACTTAAAGCTCCTAAATTCAGTGTCTCTTTGAGGGTCTGCACCATGTGACACAAACACACTAACCATCAGTCACCACACACACACACACACACACACACACACACACACACACACACACACACACACACACACACACACACACACACACACACAGGTATGTCTATGATGCTAATACGCGGCTCTGTGCTTTGCCTCCCTGTCGTACCAGCGGCTCGCGTCCCCAGTGTACAGGCTATCATGTGTGTATATAAATGCATGTGTTGAGTCAGTGTGATGGAGCTGTTTTGCTGAAACCCTCCTGAGCGGCAGTGGAAGCGAACAGTCCTGACTGCTGAGGTCTGTCAGACCTGGTGGAGATCTGTCACACCTCCCACAGCTGTTCCTACTCCAACCATCCAGCAAAACAGCCTCCAACAGAAGGAAGACCCTCCTGACTGTGAGTCTGGTTTAACAGCAGCTGCTCCGACATGCTGTGAATTTATCTGCGCTGCATCACACGCAGGAGGTTGGGCCATTGTTTCACAGAGAAAACACAAGACATATTTTCAGATCCGAAGGGAAAATGGTTCTGTAAACCATCAGAGACCACATAAGGCTTGGCCAGCACAAACCTCGAAGCCCCCACCGGAGAAAACACACAAGGCCTGTTTGTTGTTAGCTGCTTCATGGCTGCTAACAGACGGTCAGCAATACGGGGAAGCCCTGCATTAGCGCACATTAGTTTTTTCTGTTCTTGAAAGGTGATTCACACACAGACTCATTATTATTATTATTATTATTATTATTATTATTATTATTATTATTATTATTATTATTATTATTATCATCAAACCCTTCCAAAGACTCTGATTTGACAATTTGGCCACTTAAGCATCACATTCAGGTAACTGACCTCCTCTCAACAGTAAAACAAATAAAACTTTGCACCTGTAACTTGTAGCCACTAACTTTAGCATGCCTGGCTAACTGACTAGCTAGACGTAGGCTAACAAGCCAGTTAACTACAGTAGTAATCAAGCATTACTTCCAAAGTCAAGAGTTTGCTCAAAATGAGCTAACAAGGTTATTTTGTGGGTTAACAGAAGGTGTTCGAACAAGGCTCGTTAACGACTGATTAGCATCTATCGGATGGGTTTCCCCTGCTCTCTAATGATCTGGATTTTGACTTTGCCAAACTCACTGATGGACTGGACGGACTACGTAAAAGCACGTTGACAGATTAAGAAATCAGGAAGATTGACTTTTTGTGTTTCTTAACTTCAAACTGCGCCGTGCAGCGTTTATATCAAGGTTACGCTGCTACCTGGTGGAGATCCCACGACACTACAAAGCAGTCAGACTGATGAAAACTCGGCTACACCAGCTGCCAACAAAACAAGACAAATAAGATCAGTACGGGCATGTTTTGTTTTGGCCAATATGGCTCATAGACGACCGGAGCATCCCAAATACAACATGTTCAGCCTGAAAGTTCACTTGATTCCTTTTAAACCAAATGTCTTGATCTTAATAAGAAATTGATGCTGATTTTGTTATATTTTTCCTATTTGCCCAATAATTAACTGGATTCATTTCATGTTTATTATATGAAACTTGAAGAAATAACAAAAATAGAAAACAGATTGGGTCTTCAGTGTCTGCTCGATGAAATGTGCCCGGACATCATGCTGGAACGAGGGTTATGTAATTGTTAAACACTGGTTTTCCTCGGTGCTGTTTGGCCGTGTAATGACCAAAGTGAAAATGATTAGTCCAGCTTCATGCAAGCATGTCATCACCGCTCTGTAAGAACTGTAATGCACCCAAACACAACCTCTCATTAGGCCTAAGTACAGGCTCAGAGTCAAGCAGGGAAACTCACGCCTCAGTTAGTTGGATGCTAATGATCAGCCAGACACGTTTCAGCAGAGCACAACAGCAGCCTCGTCTTTAACAACATCCCTTTAACACCTGCTTCAGCGCTGAACACATGCACCGCTGGAGGAAGGTCTCATTTGGACGGAGATACTGGAAAGTGTCATTTCCAGCATTTAAAGATGCCGTTCTTCTGTCTCTGCACCACAGACAGTCAGGACGACCTCAAACGACCCGTGGGAGCTTCAGCTCTATGAATTAAATCTACAAGTGGTGATTATTCAACGGGCTGATCCCAGCATGTTCAAACATGCTAAAAACTGGCAAACGTCTCCATGTCCAGACTGTCTCTTGTGAGGATTTGGTGAAAAGAAACAGCATGACCACATCACTTTGACCTTTAAGAAACCGTGATGAGCATTTTTCTGACATGAGTTATATGATACAGAGGAAAACAAAAACCCTCACAGCGGAGACGCAACCAGACAGTTTGGCATTAAATCCTGCTTTTACATGAATACATGAGTCAGAAAAATCTAATGATGTCATTTATAATAACAGAACAGTGACGGGGCATTTCACTGCACTGACTACTTTTACTTTGTGTACTTTAAGTACATATCACTGATATGGCTGTCCTTTTGTACGCAGGACTTTTACTTGTACAGAGTATTTGTGCTGTGTGGTATTAGTACTTTTACTTTAGTAAATCATCTGATACACTGGTGTCCACGGAGGGAACATTTTGTAATGATGGACACTATATTTGGCTGTCTCTCTTTCCGGACAGGTGAGTCCAGTTAAACCCCAGAAGACAACACAAACACGGAAGTGTCCCTCTCGTGCAGACTGACTGAATGAATGATAGCCGGGAGTTAGCTAGCTAGCTAACGTTAGCCTGAACGCCGTGAGACGCTGTTTGTAGACAGACTGAAGCTTGAACACGTGATAAAACCAGCGAAGAAAAACTCGTTTTCTCCTCCGTCAATGACATGTTGGGTTTCTCTTACCGACAGCTTCACCGTGTCCGTCCGACGCTTTGTTTCATGGAGTAAATCTGCTCTTTGGTTTAACAACTCAGAGCTGAACCGGTAAAGATGCTTCTTACGTCATCACCAAGCGACACAGCTCATCCAATCAAAGTTGGACGATACCACAGGATTTGTTTTCCATGAAATTCTTCATCCAGTCTGTGATCAATTCTTAAGTCACAGGAGATCAATACCTGTAACCAGCTGTGGAGGACGTACTCAGTAGTTGAGAAATACTATGTTTCAAGTAAAAGTCCTGCATTCACATTTTTGCTCAGGTTGAAGTACACATGATGCATGTGTACTTTACTTTGTACATGAGTAAAATATTATATTATTGATGCATTAATGTTTTCATCACTTTGATGTGGCAGCTGATAAAAGTGGAGCTCATGTGTATTTATACTGCTGGGTCGCTTGTGTACAACAGGACTTTAACTTAGGCTACTCCAGTACTTTTACAATATTGTATTTTTACTTAAATTCAGGCTCTCAAGTTTTGAACTGAGTTCAGACTGAGATTTTGGCTGCGGTGGTGGGGGTTGGGGTGGGGATGGGGGTCTGATCTGATAAATTACACATTCGTACAAATAAAAATATTAATTTAATTCACAATGTCTTAGTGTAGGTGTGTGCGCGCGCGCGTGCGCTCTGTGTCTATAACCCCCCCCCCCCCCCTTGACAGTCACTTTCAACCAATCAGATTCCACTGTTGTTTTCCGCGCAAGGGACTAAAAATATCCAACTATATAACACTCATATCTCAGTCAAGTCTCTCATAGAAAGTCCGGAGAGCGGAAAGTGTGTCTTTGTCAATTCGCTTTTCAACTCGAGTTGTTTCCTGAGTAGGTGTCAGGAAACATGGTGAGTAGGGAATAATGCAAAGTTTATTTTTGATTTAATCAGGTTTGAACAAGCTAACAGCCCGTGTCAGTTATCAGTTTAAGTTAACGTCTTTTTCGGTGTTAGCTAGCTAGCTAACAGCTGAACGTTTAGCTTTTCTAACGTTCGGCTATTAGCTAGCTAATAGCTGAACGTCTAGCTTCTGCTAACCTTCGCCTGCAAGTGTTATGGTGAAGAGCTGTTAACAGAGGTTCATGTTTTATGATAAAGAAGTGGTGAAGTCTGCGCAGGTGACTTTACTTCAACAACACAGACGTTTCACTTGCAGTTGGAACAACGGCCGGTGTAACGGTTAGCATTGTTGGTTGCGTAAGCATTTCTAAACGCTAAAATCAGGCCTCTCAAGTTTTGAACTGATTTCAGAGTGAGATTTTGGCGGCGGCGGGGTTGGGGTGGGGATGGGAGTCTGATCTGATAAATAACACATAAATTCGTACAAAATAAAAAATATGTAATCTGGTATTTCTTAGTGCAGGTGCGTGCGTGTGCTGTGTCTGTAAACCTGCCCCCCCTCAGTACATACAAACAGAAGCCACACGTGTCATGTTATTGACCAATCACATGCAGCTTGAACAGAAAGAAAGTTCAGCAAAAAATAAAAAAAGCGGCTCTGCTCGTTTTGTCCGCTGACACAACACTGCTTTGATTCTGCTTTATTCTGCTGTTAAAGTGGCATTTATTTAATTTCTTGTTGTGTTCTTTCTAATGGAAAAGGTTTGACCATAAATTAAATTTTAGTCACACTTGTAGGCTTTTCTGCACACACTGACATACCCAGTTGGGTTACATCAGTAGCCTTGTCATATTCCTCTGTCTTACCTCCTATTTAAAGCGCCTGACTGCAACCAGATGTTTGTACACTTGATGTGTAATTGAAATTATGTTCCTCCAGAGATCTTGTTTAAGGATTTTCTCAACATGAGATTTTTTTCTGCCTTAAACATATCTTCATTAATTATATCTCAAAATAAGATTAAATGTGCAGCATGTGTCAGCTGACTTTGTCATGATGATGATCTTAGATTTTGAGCTATCTTAAACATATGATGTATAATCTGAAGCATGTAATTAGAAATGGTTGAAACGTATGTAAATGTCTGTTGAAAATGAATGCTGACTGTTACAAATTGTCTTTGTTTTCCTCCAGCGTGAGTGTATCTCCATCCATGTAGGTCAGGCTGGTGTCCAGATTGGCAATGCCTGCTGGGAGCTTTTTTGTCAGGAACACGGGATCACGCCAGAGGGACAGATACCCAGTAACAAGACTCTCGGAGTAGGAGATGTTTCTTTCAACACCTTCTTCAGTGAGACTGAAACTGGAAAACACAATCCCAGAGCGATTTTTTTGGACCTGGAGCCCACTGTTATCGGTAAAATGAAATGAAATAAATTGTAGAAAAAATATCATTGTTGCTCTTTTGTTATGTTTTATTGTTCCCTCAGTTATTTAAACCCTCATATAATTTATGGTCATTTCCTTAGATGAGGTGCGCACAGGGACCTACCGCAAGCTGTTCCCCCCTGACCAGCTGATCACTGGGAAGGAGGATGCTGCCAACAACTACGCCCGTGGACACTACACCATCGGCAGAGAGATGATCGACCTGGTGATGGACAGGATCTGCAAACTGGTGCGTACAGTCAGAGCAGATTTTGCTCCAGAGTATGAGATGAAAAGACAGAGCTGTATCTGACATGTGATCGTTGTCTCTTCCTCTCTGTCCTCAGGCTGACCAGTGCACTGGCCTTCAGGGCTTCCTGATTTACCACAGCTTCGGAGGTGGCACCGGCTCTGGTTTCACCTCCCTGCTGATGGAGCGCTTGTCTGCGGAGTATGGCAAGAAGTCCAAGCTGCAGTTCTCCATCTACCCAGCTCCACAGGTGTCCACCGCAGTGGTGGAGCCCTATAACTCCGTTCTTACCACCCACACCACCCTGGAGCACTGTGACTGCTCCTTCATGGTGGACAACGAAGCCATCTATGATATCTGCTGCAAGAACCTCGACGTCGAGCGTCCCACTTACACCAACCTGAACAGGCTGGTCGCTCAGGTTGTGTCGTCTGTAACCGCTTCTCTGCGCTTCGAAGGTGCCCTCAATGTGGATCTGACAGAGTTCCAGACCAACTTGGTGCCATATCCCCGTATCCACTTCCCTGTGGCCAGCTACGCCCCTATGATCGCTGCCGAGAAGGTTTACCACGAGCAGCTCTCTGTGGCTCAAATCACAAGTGCCTGCTTCGAGCTAACCAATCAGATGGTGAAATGCGACCCTCGCCACGGCAAGTACATGGCT